>NC_092370.1:147531192-147831192 GCF_030028105.1 Mobula birostris
GTTTGGCTATAACTTATTCTTGCGGTACTAGTTCTGCTCTAAATATGTGATATGAAACATGCATTTGGCTCAGTTCAGTTTCATCTTGGCTTTATAATTCATGATTTGTAGAAACATAAGAAGTCATTTCAAGCTTTATGGCATACAAAAATAGAATTTAAAAGTAACTTATTCAATACATTATTTAATACAAAGGGGCAACCAATACAAGTATATAGCTTACGATACAAAGATTTTTAATAAATACATGCTTGTTTAATTGCGTATTTAGCATTATTTGCAGATTTTAAAGTATCTAATATCACACACGCAAGAACTGCGTTCATAAAATCCAGTATGAGAACATTAGGATAAATTCGAAATGTAACCAATAATACTTCCGTGTATAAATGTACAACCAAACCTCTAGGACCTCAAGTATCCATTCAGTATAACGCATTGAGTTTGAAGTTTCGTAATTATATTTGTATAATTTCAATTACTCTTTTCGATAGTTTAAAACACACAAACAGACAGCATGTTATTGCAAAGCCAAACCTAGCATGAACTGTGTAGCGAGATCGGTAGTAAAATTCTAACTTTAACTCAAATGATATGAAATAACAACAAATAAAACACACTTCAGAAAATAGCGGACACTACCACCATCAGCAGGGTTATTTTAACTTACGCTTTATTTGCCTGGGGTTTCTCTGTTTTCGCCGAGACATGGTCAGTTAATGCCAGCTGTTGCTATCTGTAGAATCGATAATCGTTACGTGGAAAGGTGTATCGATGAGAATGCCAGTTCGGACAGATGTTCACACGGGAACAGAGAACGTAGGTGAAGTGGCCGTGGTAATGCGCTCGTTGCTCTGTCTCACTTACTCTGTTGTTGCTGGAGGCTCATTCCCCTCAGAGCGCTTGCGCTCAGCCCGTTGCCGCCGGCGCCGTTTCGCACTCCTCGTAAACTGCTTGCCCCTCCCGCTTCCCCCCGGCCGCAGCCGCCAGTACCCGTCTCCTCCGCAGCCCTGCTCCCTTTGACTCTTCGCAGTCCGCTCCCTTGTGTTACTCCCCCGTAACCATGTGCGCGATGCTGAGCCTCGGTCTCAACAGCAGCGTCGGACACATTGACCATAGAGAAAGAAAAAGCCCAGCCAGCGAGAGAGGAGCTGCTTCGTACCTCCTGCCTGGCATGTCTTAAAGGGGACCTAGCACCGCTGCTCGGCCCGGGACACCAATATCATTGAACGATTGCGATCGTAGGCGTATCCAACGAATTCTACACTAGAAATCTGAAATCGGTGCAGCAGGGATAACTTTAAAAATAATAGACAATCTCGAAATCTGGTTTTAAGAGAGTTGGAAATGTCAGGACATTTTTAGAAGTAGCATGAAAGATCAGCAAGACTAATACAGTTCTCAAGTACGTGGAAGTATGTTTCCTTGTGTTGTGAAAAATGGCAAGTAAACCGGCGAGGAAAGTAAATTTACGTTAAAAAACACGTTCCCCACTGGTAGCTCGTTAAGTATTGAACTGTGAATAATAAAAGCATAATTGGAAATTAAATCGTTTATTACTTATTGTGTCAACCAGTAAGTGAAGCTCAGCTTGTTCAGAAGTTATTCCATCCACAGCCGTTCCATACGTAAAAATTCTGGAGTGAATTGCGATCACAGTACAGAGGGTACTGCATTGTTGATGGTGCCAACTATTAGATAATCATTCTGCCGAGGCCCCACCTGATACCGTGTAAAAACAAAATTATGCGGTACCTATTTTGAAGATAATTTGGCAGTTTTCTGACATTTATTCCTTCCTCACATTTATCGCAAACAGATTATTTTATCATTTGTTGGGTGGCGGGGTAGAGATATGCCATAGGAGGTGTAAGGCGCTTCTCCCTCGGCTAGCCTGCAGGTCACCTTTGGGCAAAGTGTGGCCAGTGATTAGCCCCCCCCCCCCAAAAAAAACCCGAGTCACGTCAACGATGGGAGCAGGTGGAGGACGTATGTTATACGACACGGCACATAACGAACGAACTTATTATTTGAATGTTGATTGAAGTTTACTGTGTACAGAGTAGAAACTGAAGATCTACCAAAGTACAATACTTGATTTATCATTGTTGAAATTAATTTTTGAATCACACAATTTTAGTTCATTAAGTTTTTTAAAGTGTTATCTTGTATTTGTCCTTCTCTGCATTGGATGTACCCCAAAAATTAGAAACATAATGCAATTTTTTATTTATTTATTGAGATGCAGTGCAGAATAGGCCCTACCGACCCTTCAAGCCACGCCATCCAGCGATCCCCCGATTTATTCCTAGCCTAATCACAGGACGATTTACAGTGACCAATTAACTGACCAATCGTAATTTCCTTGGACGAAACCCACAAGATCACAGGGAGAATGTACAGACTCCTTACAGGCAGCAGCAGGAAATGAACCTGGGTCACGTGTACACTAAAGTGAGCTACCCACTATGCTACCTTTGAAATAATATTTCAAATTTCCAAGTCCATCATGAATATGTGAAGTTCCAGCACAAATCTTAGTGCATTTGTTTTATCATTGCTTTTAAAGTTATTTGAATTCTCTTTTTAAATCCACAGGATTAAATCTACATGTGTATTCTGCAAGTTTATTGATACTTTCCAGTCCTGATGAAGGGTCACAGCTCCAAACATCTTCTGGCTATTCCCCTCCATAGATACTGCCTGACTTGCTGAGTTTTTCCCAACATTTTGTGGGTGTCACTTATGTGGTGTACGCTCACCTATAACTAACTATGAGACCTGAAGCCGGACAATAGAACAAGCTGGAGTTCAAAATATCCCTTTATTCAGTAAAACTACACTGGCCTCAAAACGCAACTCAAACTCACACTCCCCAATACAACTATTTAAATGGTTTACCCCAGAACAGTTGATTCCTTGATTGGGACAATGACCAATCAGTGAAAGCATGGGATTGGTTTCAGCTGACCACTGGGTGCTGATTGTCTTGGCTCACCGTAACACCTCCCTCTTGAAGATGGTCACCTGGAGGATTTGAGCCAGGGGTTGATCTAGAATGAAACAACTGGTTTATGCTGATAATTAGTCCTTCTTAGTGGTTGCAAGCTGTCACTTTCTTATCATGATGTTGCTTGCCGCTGTGCTGGCACTGGTGATTGGTTCGGTTGGGAAAATTCAAACTCTTCCAGGAGGAAATGAAGATACAGCTCTGTCTTTGAAGATCTGCTCAACCAAACTGTTGAGCCTTCGGAAGCATGTGGCCACAATTGGTTGGTGTTGCAATGCCAGCAATGTCCATAGCACACTTTCCCCATTTGTTTGACAATCTGACCTGGTACCCAGAGGACTTGCCCATTGTAATACTGTCTGGCTCACGCTGCAACTCTGGGCTTTGACTTATTTCACCCATTAACCAAGGACAATGTGGCACCTGTTGTCTTAGATGTTGGATTCAGTGGCAGCATCACATCCAACACTGTGCACAGTTTTCTTCCCAAAAGCATTTCATCTGGAGACTTCCCCTTGAAACCTGAATGTGGTGTAATTCGATATGTCAGCAGGAATGTGTTGAGAGCCTCTAGATTTCAAAAGCAACCATTTGAAGGGATCCACAAACCTCTTTGCTTGACCGTTGGACTATGGATGATATCAGGGTGAGTGGATTTGGATAATTCCACTGTTCTGGCAGAATACAGCAAGCCGTTGTGTACTGATTGAATGCTGTTGTTAGAAATAAGCACTTCCAGAATTTCAAAGTGACTGAAGATCTACAGCAGATGTTGAATGTATCCTCTGTCATTGTTGACTTCATAGGTAATATTTCTGGCCATTAGGAATAGGCATCAATCAGGACAAGGTAGGTACGCTCATTGATTGGGCCAGCAAAGTCACTATGTACTCAACTCCGAAGTCTGGTAGCCTGATGCCATGGATGTGGATCAGATCTACTTGGATTCTTTGCTGCTATAGAGCGCTGAATACACTGCTTACATATCAATGTGATATCTTCATCTATACCCGCAAGTATACAGAGCTTCTTGCCAGGGCTTTCATCCGATTGAATCCCAGGAGACCATAGTAGAATTGTTTCTGTACTTTCGTTGAAGTATTCGTGGAATTCCTATTCTTATTCCAAACATTAGGTAGGAGTCCAGAGTTGAGAGCAATGCATGATGTCGATACAAGGTACAACATATTCTTCAACTTTGACTGGGCATCCATCAATGAGGTATCTGGAGATATGCTGAAGAAGAGGATCTGCAGCTGTTTTTGCTCTGATGTTATCATCAGTGGCTGGAAGACCTTCAGTAGCATTCGATACAATCTGGTGGACTTCACAATCAATTGAAATTGCAGCCACAACTACGTCTTCATGGGACTAGCAGAATAAGGTTTTGGCAAAGACTAGAAGGGCCGAATGGCCTGTTCTCTGTGCTGTAGTGTTCTATGGTTCTGTGGTTCATTTTCACTAACCTGCTGATTCATAACTCTTTAAATTTTTGGGTTATTGTGTATTTGATTTCAAAATCATAGGCTAATAACATTGTTGCTCACCTTTGCAGACAGTTGGCTGTATACACTGGGATACCTTTCTTCGACCTAAAGATGGACAACAATGGTTTATGATCAGTAAGGAGAGAGAAACATTTGCATCTTTTGGAATTTCTTCAAAGCAAAGATGCTTCTCAAGGCTTCCTTCTCAATTTGCCCGTCGTTCCTTTCTGCTGTCGTCAGTGATCTGGCTGCATGCATGTCAGCTTTTTCAGAACCATCAGAGAAGATATGGGAAACTACAGCCCCTACCCCATAGTTGGATGTATCCATCGCAACGATGATTGACAACTCTGGATTGAAATGAGTCAAAAGGTCGGATGACAGCATTTTCTTCACCTGACCAAAAGCTTCTTGACATTGCTTGGACCATTTCCACATGTAGTTTGTCTTAAACTTGGTCTAGGCATTGCCATAATTCTGTCTGAATCTGTGTCCATAACAATTATATCGTTGAGGTAAGCAGTGACACTACTCAGCATGGTGTTCATAAGTTGCTGGAAAATTGAAGGGGATGCCTTCACCCCAAAGGCAGACAGAGGAAGGAAAATGACCCCTTATATATTGTAATGCTAAGAAGTTCCTGTGAATTTTCTGCCAGTTCTACCTGGAGGTAGGTTTCAGCCAAGTCCAACTTTGCAAAGTAGTGACCACCATTCAATTTTGTGAAAAGATCTGCTGGTACTGGTAATTGGTACTGGTGTGTCTCCAGAGTTGCATTGAGATCAGTTAAGAAGTCTGTACACAACCTTACTGTACCAATAGCTTTCTTGAAAATGACTATAGGAGCCAACCAACATGAGTAGTTGACAGCTTTGAACACACAAGCCTGTTGCAGGTGACCTAGCTCTTGCTCCATGATTGGTAAGGCTGGGTATAGTACTGGTCTTTTGGGACAGAAGACTGGCTTTGAGTCTGGACAGAGATGGAGTTCTGCTTGCAATTTGGTGCTGTGACCTAAATCTTCATGAAATGCTGCTGCATAGCGTTGTTACTGTGGTTGTTGTATGGTCTCACATACTCATGGTGGTATGGTGTCAACTGATATGATTTGAATGGCTAATATCTTCATACAGACTTCACCCAGGGAGATGCTGTAGAGATCAAGCTTGTCTATCCAGTTAATTCCAAGGACATTCAGATCTAGCTGGTACGTTCAGTAACACACACCATTGACTTGATTACCGTTCAGCTTCACCAGGTAGTGTAGTTCTCCAGTCATCTGGAGGGTTCCAGGCAGAATGATGAGTTGATTTGACTGGTGGGGGCGCAAGTTTCCGCTACGTGCATTTGGAAATAATGATGTTGTCTGATGCCTAGTCAAGTAGTAGCTTGACCAAATGATTGTTGATAAATATGTTGACATACCGTCTCCTGGAGGTGAAGTCCACTTTGAACATGACTATTAAAATCCTGGTGGATTTTGATGGCTTTTGAAACTTACTGTCTTTATGTTCCACTGGCCTTGAACACAGTGTAGGACAGTAAAAGCCTTCTTTGTGACCACAGCAATAGAATTTGCCGCAAACGTGTTCCTTGTATTGGCAGTTTCTTGTATAATGCTGCGCACCCTAGTTCCAACAAGCTGTTTTTGGCTGCTTAGAGACCTGCTGAGTGATGGTCTGGGCCATTGGACATTGCCTTGATCTTGGTCTGTTCGATTAGGTTGGAATTGTGTTTCCGGTTGATCAAATCCTATATTCTTGCATGACAGCTTGTAGAGTCATATCAGGGTCCTGCTCCAGTCTGGCCAGGAGCTGTTTGAAAAAATCTGCGTTGCCAAATGCCTGAAGTCTGCAAATAAAATCAGACATTTGAACTGTGATTCAGTCATGTTACCCAGCTTGAAGTTTTCACATTTGTGATTAACGATACCAGCATATGTCATAAAGTCAACATGTTTAACGAGTTTTGGGCAATGGTAGCGAACGTCGAAGAGAAATGACTGCTCTCCAAAAGTGTTTGTTCGCTGTTGGACAGTCTCATAAATGATATGTTGCGGGCTCTTAGGCAGAGTGAAGTTGAAATAACACTCATGTTCCACAGTACCCTATTTTCAAGCAAAGTGTAGGTTTTCCAAGAGTCGCCTTTACTAGTGAACTCGACCCAGAATACATCTTCATAGCGCTTGAACCATGATTCAGCCGTAACTCCTAAAGCAGGATCAAACTGAAAGTTGGAAATGGATGCAACAACTGACTCACCTGAGTTCTATTCAGCGTTTGACACCAACATCATTGTCGTTGGACTCACTAATGACCTGGTTAACACTTCAATTAACTTCAGCTGTGCTGCCTCAAATTGAGCTTGCTGCTGTGGCAGAATTGCACGTAAATTATCTGCTGAAATTGCCATGTCGATATAGTACAGCTCCTCATCACCAATTTGTTGTTTTCACTTGCCTATGATCACTGATGAGACCCGAAGCCAGACAATAGAACAAGCTGGAATTTGAAATAACCTTTATTGGGTAAAACTACACCAGTCTCAAAATACAACATAATCTTATACTCCCCAGTAAGACTTTTTAAATGATTTACCCCAGAGTGGAGAGGAGGAGAAGATGGTGGCGTGCGCGGCCACTCCCAGATGATATCGTATTTGTTAAATAGCAAATTTGCACAATCCTAATTTGATGGAGACAGCCGTGAGAAGCACGGAGGAGCATCTGGAGAAACTTCTGAAATGCCTGCTTCGCTGCTGCTGCTATTGTACGATCGAGAATCTCCAGAGGGGAAGGCCTCAAATCCTCGGCTTTGCCTATTGCCTTTTGCCGGGGCCAGGGTTGAAGCGCTCAGCAGAGATGGTGCTCGGTGCTCAGTGTTGGATGGCTGCTCGGAGGCTCAAAGTTTTCGGATGGACTCAAGAGTCGGCTGTGATCGGGTGCTTCCAGGGTGCTGCATCGGCAAGTTTGCAGTGCTGGAAGCTCATGGCAGGGAGAGTTTTTCTTCCTTCTCCGTCTGCGTGAGATGATGGGACTTTCGAGAGACTTTGAGACCTTTTTTACCATGCCCATGGTCTGTTCTTCTATCAAATTATGGTATTGCTTTGCACTGTTGTAACTATATGTTATAATTATGTGGTTTTTGTCAGGTTTTTTAAATCTTGGTTTGTCTTGTGTTTCTGTGATATCATTCTGGAGGAACATTGTATCATTTCTTAATACATGCATTACTAAATGACAATAATAGAAGACTGCGTGTCCTCATAATCTAATCTAATCTAAATAATCTAATAATTGAGTCCTTGATTATGATAATGACCAATCAGTGAAAGATTGGTTTCAGCTCTTAACTAGGTGCTGATTGTTTTGGCTTGTCATAACAGCCTATTAGTACTTGGTTTCAGTTTTCATATAGAGTATTAGTAATTCTCTTATACGAATGTCAACTGCAAATATTCCAGATCTAGAGTTCAAACTGTTTATGAAAATGATGAACAACATCTAGGGACCTGTCCTTCCTTTAGCAATTCCCTGAAACTGATGTCTTGCTTCCATTCTAGCTATATGGATTCTGAGATGGCTAACAGGAACAATGGGAGAAACCACAGACACATCCACGAGTGGTGGCCAATAGAACTGATAAATTGGTTGGAATTTCAAACAACACACATGAAAATTGCTGGTGAACGCAGCAGGCCAGGCAGCATCTACAGTCGACAATTCGGTCCAGGACCCTTTGTCAGGGCTAACTGAAAGAAGAGATAGTGAGAGATTTGAGAGGGGGAGGGAGAGATCCGAAATGATAGGAGAAGACGGGAGGGGGAAGGGATGGAGCTAACAGCTGGAAAGTTGATTGGCAAAAGGGGTATGAGAGGATCATGGGACGGACGGGAGGCCTAGGGAGAAAGAAAGGGAGAGGGGGGAAGCCCAGAGGATGGGCAAGGAGTATAGTGATAGATACAGAGGGAGAAAAAGGAGAGAGAGAAAAAATACATATATAATAATAAAACAAATAAATAACAGAAGGGGTACGAGGGGGAGGTGGGGCATTAACGGAAGTTAGAGAAGTCAGTGTTCATGCCGTCAGGTTGGAGGCTACCCAGACAGAATATAAGGTGTCGTTCCTCCAACCTGAGTGTGGCTTCATCTTGACAGTAGAGGAGGCTGTGGATAGACATATCAGAATGGGAATGGGGCGTGGAATTAAAATGTGTGGCCACTGGGAGATCCTGCTTTCTCTGGTGGACAGAGCATAGGTGTTCAGCGAAACAGTCTCCAAGCCTGCGTCGGGTCTCACCAATATATAGAAGGCTGCATCGGGAGCACTGGACGCAGTATATCACTCCAGCCGACTCACAGGTGAAGTGTCGCCTCACCTGGAAGGACTGTCTGGGGCCCTGAATGGTGGTGAGGGAGGAAGTGTAAGGGCATGTGTAGCACTTGTTCCGCTTGCAAGGATAAGTGCCGGGAGGGAGTTCAGTGGGAAGAGATGGTGGGGGGGGAAACGAATGGACAAGGGAGTCACGTAGGGAGCGATCCCTGCGGAAAGCAGAGGAGGGGAGGGAAGGATGCTTAGTGGTGGGATCCAGTTGGAGCTGGTGGAAGTTATGGAGAATAATAATAAACCTGATTCTGAAAAGGAAAAAGAAAGACATCAAAGGTAGAAATTAAGCTATTTCCGCTGATGAACTCGAAGGAGTGCCATTGTAGCTCCGCCCTGTTCATCAAATCAGTCGACATTTTGGACTGAGAACTTTCATTGGGACCTTGAAGCTTTTCTTCTGTTGATTTGATAAGCTATTGCTTTGAGGGAGTTTGGAATAGATTATCTATTTTCCACCTGCCACTTGTGTGACTAGCTATCCATGAACACTCATGGAGTTAGCTGAGTGGAAGGAGCTAAACCTTCCCTTGTATAGGATTGACTTGAGAAACATCATGATCTGATTGATTAAGATCTATCATTAGGATTACTGGACCTTCCTTGCTTTCTGTCTTGATAATACTGTCAGAAATATTCTGACCAATACCTTTACCTATTTCAAGTTAAGTTTATTCTAGAAGTGGGCTAATGAACAAGATTTGGTTGAGATTTTCTAAAGGAGTCACTATATTTGGCAATTGGTGTGAGGTGAGAGAAGATGGCGGCGCAATGCAGTGCGCACGGCCGCTCCGAATTGATATCGTATTTGTGAAGTAGGATGCCATGCACGATCCTGATTTGATGGAGACAGCCGTGAGAAGCACAGAGGAGCTTCTGGAGAAACTTCTGAAATGCCTGCTTCGCTGCCGCTGCTACTGTACAATCGAGAATTTCAGGAGGGGAAAGCCCCAAATCCTTGGCTTTGCCTATTGCCTGTTGCTGGGGCCGGGGTCGAAGCGCTCGGCAGAGATGGTGCTCAGTGCTTGGTGTCGGAGAGCTGGTCGAAGGCTCTAAGTTTTCGGACGGACTCGGAGTTGGACTGTGGTCAGGTGCTTCCGGGATGCTGCCTCGGCAAGTTTGCAGCGCTGGAAGCTCATGGCAGGAAGAGTTTTCTTCCTTCAACCATCTGCGTAAGATGATGGGACTTTCGAGAGACTTTGAGAATTTTTTTTTACCATGCCCATGGTCTGTTCTTCTATCAAATTACAGTATTGCTTGCACTGTTGTAACTATATGTTATAATTACGTAGTTTTTGTCAGTTTTTTTTAGTCTTGGTTTGTCTTGTGTTTCTGTGATAGCATTCTGGAGGAACAAATTGTATCATTTCTTAAAGTATGCATTACTAAATGATGATAAAAGAAGAACGCGTGCCCTCATAATCTAATCTAATGTAATTGCAGAGCAGGCCAACTAACGGTTAGCAAGGAAAATACATCAGACAGTGCAAATCAATGCAAAATCCTCCCCACTGAATGCTTTCTCTAGATCAGTGGGGATCAAGGGGCTTCCCTTCTTCCACCATCAATGCTGCCCTCAACTGCATCTCTTCCATTTCACTCATGTCTGCCCTCACCCCTTCATCCCATCACCCCACCAAGGATAGAGTTCCTCTTGTCCTCACCTACCACCCCACCAGCCATTGTGTCCAGCACATAATTCTCTGTAACTTCCATCATCTCCAGTGGGATCCCACCACCAAGCACATCTTCCCTCCCTCACTGCCACCCCCCACTTTCTGCTTTCTGCAGGGATCACTCCCTAAGCAACTCCCTTGTTCATTCGTCCCTCCCCACTGATTTCCCTCCTGGCACTTACCCTTGGAAGTGGAACAAGTGCTACACCTACCCCTACACCACCTCTCTCACTACCATTCAGGGCCCTAAACAGTCCTTCCAGGTGAGGTGACACTTCTACTGTGATTCTGTTGGGGTCATCTACTTTATCCAGTGCGCCCAGTGTACCCGCCTGTCTGTCAGTGAGACCCAAAACAGATTGGGAGACCACTTCATCAAGCACCTACACTCCATCTGCCAGAAGAAGTGGGATCTGCCAGTAGCCTCCCATTTTAATTCCACTACCCCTTCCCATTCTGACATTTCAGTCTGTGACTTCCTCTACTGTCGTGATGAGACCACACTCAAGTTAGAAGAGCAACTCGTTATATTCCGTCTGTAAAGCCTCCAACCTGATGGCATGAACACTGATTTCTCAAACTTCCAGTAATTGCTCCCCCTTCACCATTCCCCATTTCCATTTCCCTCTCTCACCTTGTCTCCATACCTGCCTGTCACCTCCCTCTGGTGCACCACCCCCTTTTCTTTCTTTCATGGCCTTCTGCCCTCTCCATCAGATTCCTCCTTCTCCAGTCCTGTATCTCTTTTGCCAATCAACTTCCTAGCTCTTTACTTCACCCCTCTCCCCCCTCCTGGTTTCACCTACCACCTCGCAGTTCTTCCTCCCCTCTCCCCTCTTTCTTATTCTGACTCCTCATCTTTTTTTATGTCCTGATGAAAGGTCTCAGAACAAAATATCAGCTGTACTCTTTTCCATAGATGCTGCCTGGCCTGCTCAGTTCCTCCAGCATTTTGTGTGAGTTGCTTGGATTTCCAGCATGTGCAGATTTTTTTTGTTTATGATTGGATTACTATTAAACTACTAAACAGTTTTAAGCTGAATGGAAGTAGGTACAGAGGAGATGTCAGGGGTAAGTTTTTTACGCAGAGTGGTGAGTGCGTGGAATGGGCTGGCAGCGACGGTAGTGGAGGTGGATATGATAGGGTCTTTTAAGACCATAAGGCGACAAGACAAAGGAGCAGACATTGGCCATTCGGCCCATCGAGTCTGCTCTGCCATTTTATCATGAGCTGATCCATTCTCCCATTTAGTCCCACTGCCCCGCCTTTTCACCATAACCTTTGATGCCCTGGCTACTCAGACACCTATCAATCTCTGCCTTAAATACACCCAATGACTTGGCCTCCACTGCTGCCCGTGGTAACAAATTCCATAGATTCACCACCCTCTGACTAAAAAAATTTCTTCGCATTTCTGTTCTGAATGGGCGCCCTTCAATCCTTAAGTCATGCCCTCTCGTACTAGACTCCCCCCTCATGGGAAACAACATTGCCACATCCACTCTGTCCATGCCTTTCAACATTCGAAATGTTTCTATAAGGTCTCCCCTCATTCTTCGAAACTCCAAGGAATACAGTCCATGAGCGGACAAACGTTCGTCATATGTTAACCCTCTCATTCCCGGAATCATTCTGGTGAATCTCCTCTGTACCCTCTCCAACGTCAGCACATCCTTTCTTAAATAAGGAGACCAAAACTGCCCACAGTACTCCAAGTGAAGTCTCACCAGCGCCTTATAGAGCCTCAACATCACATCCCTGCTCCTATACTCTATTCTTCTAGAAATGAATGCCAACATTGCATTCGCCTTCTTCACTACTGACTCAACCTGGAGGTTAACCTTAAGGGTATCTTGCACAAGAACTCCCAAGTCCCGTTGCAACTCAGAACTTTGAATTCTTTCCCCATTTAAATAAGAGTCTGCCCATTTATTACTTCTGCCAAAGTGCATAACCATAGACGTTCTAAAATTGTACTTCATTTGCCACTTCTTTGCCCATTCTTCCAATCTATCCAAGTCTCTCTACAGACTCTCCATTTCCTCAGCACTACTTATCTTCGTATCATCAGTAATCTTAGCCACAAAGCCATCTATTCCATAATTCAAATCGTTGATGTACAATGTAAAAAGAAGCGGCCCCCAACACGGACCCCTGTGGAACACCACTGGTAACTGGCAGTCAACCAGAATAGGATCCCTTTATTCCCACTCTCTGTTTCCTGCCAATCAGCCAACGCTCTATCCACGTATGAAACTTTCCCATAATTCCATGGGCTCTTATCTTGTTAAGTAGCCTCATGTGTGGCACCTTGTCAAAGGCCTTCTGAAAATCCAAATATACAACATCACTGCATCTCCCTTGTCTAGCCTACTGGTAATTTTCTCAAAAAATTGTAATAGGTTTGTCAGGCAGGATTTTCCTTTAAGGAATCCATGCTGAGTTATGCCTATCTTGTCATATGCCTCCAAGTACTCTGTAACCTCATCCTTGACAATCGACTCCAACAACTTCCCAACCACCGTTGTCAAGCTAATAGGTCTATAATTTCCTTTTTGCTTCCTTGCCCCCTTCTTAAATAACGGAGTGACATTTGCAATCTTCTAGTCCTCCGGAACCATGCCAGAATCTATCGACTTTTGAAAGATCATCGCTAATGCCTCCGCAATCTCCACAGCTACTTCCTTTAGAACACGTGGGTGCATTCCATCTGGTCCAGGTGATCTATTTACCTTTAGACTATTCATCTTCCTGAGTACTTTCTCTGTCGTAATTGTGACTGCGCACATTTCTCTTTCCTGCCACCCTTGAGTGTCCGGTATACTGCTAATGTCTTCCTCAGTGAAGACTGATGCAAAATATTCATTCAGTTCCTCTGCCATCCCCTTATCTCCCATTACAATTTCTCCAGCATCATTTTCTATCGGTCCTATATCTACTCTCACCTGTCTTTTACTCTTTATATACTTGAAAAAGCTTTTAGTACCCTCTTTGATATTATTTGCTAGCTTCCTTTCATAGTTAATCTTTTCTCTCTTAATGACCTTCTTAGTTTCCTTTTGTAAGGTTTTAAAAACTTCCCAATCATCTGTCTTCCCACTAATTTTTGCTTCCTTGTATGCCCTCTCCTTTGCTTTAACTTTGGCTTTGACTTCTCTTGTCAACCACGGTTGCATCCTTTTTCCATTCGAAAATTTCTTCTTTTCTGGAATATACCTGTCTTGCACCTTCCTCACTCCTCGCATAAACTCCAGCCACTGCTGCTCTGCTGCCTTTCCTGCCAGTGTCCCTTTCCAGTCAACTTTGGCCAGTTCCTCTCTCATGCCTTTGCTCCACTAAAATACCGACACATCAGACTTCGACTTCTCTTTTTCAAATGTCACAGTGAACTCAATCATGTTATGATCACTGCCTCCTAAGGGTTCCTTAATCTCTCTAATCACCTCCGGTTCATTACACAATACCCAATCCAGTACAGCCGATCCCCTAGTGGGCTCAACAACAAGCTGTTCTAAAAAGCCATCTCGCAGACATTCTACAAATTCTCTCTCTTGAGATCCAGTGCCGACCTGATTTTCCCAGTCCACTCGCATGTTAAAATCCCCCACAATTATCATAACACTGCCCTTCTGACAAGCCTTTTTCTATTTCCTTTTGTAATTTGTAGTCCACATCACTGCAGCTGTTTGGAGGCCTATAAATAACTGCCATCAGGGTCCTTTTACCCTTGCAATTTCTTAGCTCAACCCATAAAGATTCTGCACCTTCTAATCCTATATCACCTCTTTCTAATGATTTAATATCATTTCTTACCAATAAAGCCACGCCTCCCCCTCTGCCTACCTTCCTATCCTTCTGATACACTATGTATCCTTGGACGTTCAGCTCCCAGAGACATGCATCCTTTAGCCATGTAACAGTGATGGCCACAATGTCATACCTGCCAATCTGTAGCTGTACGACAAGATAATCCACTTTATTCCTTATGCTGTGTGCATAACACCTTAAGACCAGTATTTGGTTCTTTTCGCTTTGATTTCATTGCAACTGATCCCAATGGCTACAAATTTGCTCCATCACCCGCCTGTCTTTCCTGACATCTTTACTGCTCACTATCTTAGATTTATTTCTGCTTTCCCCTTCCTCCGCTCTGTCATTCCGGTTCCCATCCCCCTGCCAAATTAGTTTAAACCCCCCCTAACAGCTATTAAATTTTTCCGCCAGGATATTGGTCCCCTTCGGGTTCAGGTGTAACCTGTCCTTTTTGAACAGGTCATACTTCCCCCAGAAGAGATCCCAATTATCCAAGAATCTGAAGCCCTGCCCCCTGCGCCAGTCTCTCAGCCACGCATTCATCTGCCTGATCCTACTATTCTTGCCCTCACTAGCACGTGGCAGAGGTAGTAATCCCGAGATTACTACCCTGGAGGTCCTGCTTCTCAGCTTCCTTCCTAACTCCCAGAAATCTCACTTCAGGACCTCCTCCTTTGTCCTATCGATGTCATTGGTACCAACATGTACCAAGACAATTGGCTGCTCACCCTCCCCCCTCAGAATATTCAGGACCCGATCCGAGACATCCCGTACCCTGGCACCTGGGAGGCAACACACCATGTGGGTATCTCTGTCAGGCTCACAGAATCTCCTGTCTGTTCCCCTGACTATGGAATCCTCTATGACTACCACATTCCTCTTCTCCCTCTTTCTCTCCTGCACAACAGCGCCAGGCTCAGTGCCAGAGACCCGGTCACCGTGGGTGTCCCCTGTCAGGTCATCCCCCTCAACAGCATCCAGAACAAGATATTTGTTGCTGAGGGGGACAGCCACAGGTGTACTCTCCATTATCTGGGCATTTCCCTTCCCTCTCTTGACAGTGACCCGGTTTTCTGACCCCTGTAGCGTAGGCATGACTACCTCCCTGTAGCACCTGTCTATCACCTCTTCACTTTCCCTAATAAGCAGTAGGCCATCAAGCTGCAGCTCCAGATCCCTAACACGGTCTCTGAGGAGCTGCAACTCGGTGTACCTGGCGCAGATGTGGCCATCAGGGAGGCTGGAGGTCTCCCAGGATTCCCACATCTGACACCCTGAACAAAGCACTAACCCTGCAGGCATGCTATCTAATTCTACAGGAATGAAACAGGAATAATAAGTCTACTCACCCACTTACCTCGCCAAACAGACAAACTTTTTAAACCGTTAGCTCGTACCGTTAGCTGTAAGAGCCCTGCTGTTCCTGTCTGTCCGGGCCGATTCGCGAAAGAGTGGGGGAAGAAAAAAAGAGTTGGTGCTTCGCTCTCACCTCTTTCCGTTTACCGCCGAAGCGACTCCTGGACATGGAGCTCAGAAAAATGGAGGGCTATGGGTGACACTAGGTCATTTCTAAGGTAACAACACGTTCATCACAGCTTTGTGAGCTGAAGGGCCTGTATTGTGCTGTAGGTTTTCTATGTTTCTATGTAAGAACTTTGAGCAAGGATTGAACCATAGTACCATTTAGGTTCATTGTGCAAAAAGGCAGGAAGTAATTAAATCTCAGTATTAATTCTTCCCCCAACAGAGCTGAGTTGTTCTTAATATTGTACCATTGATTGTATTCACTGAATATTAGAGAAGTTTGTACAGTCTTTATTCAATACTCAGTGTATTACTAGGAGTACAAATAAAATTTAACTAGTAATCTGAAAATCAAGATGTCAAAAGTAATAATGACCCCTTTGGTTTATTAATGACTTCTGGTGATAAAGTTTGCCATCATTGGATAGTCTCGTCTGTACACAATTCCAGACAGTTCTCATTTAACTACTAGCTAAAGTGCACCACCCTGTCATTTTGTAATTGCTGTAATTGGAAAGAAGAAACAGCCAGAACACCTAACAACAAGGCAGGCACTGAATTCACATGTATCTTCTTGGGATCTTATCCCATTTCTTCCTATGCTGTTGATTTCTGTTGGGTCAAAATTTGCAGAATGTATCACAGAGATATAATGCGGTTGAATCAAACATAGAACTGTTAGGTTCGTCTATCGTTCCATCGATGAAGACCTCGACACCATTAATTGTGTCAAGACTAGCATTTGATTTGGATTTAAATGAGGGAGAATTGTACAGCGTCAGCCTCACTCTCTCTTCCCAATTCCCATCTGGATCCAGTTGCAAGACAAGAGTCAGACGGCTGGAGGTGAGACTAGGCGCAGTGGATGACCAGGACGTCTTCTGTGTCTTGTCGTGCTCTACATGTTCTACGACTCTTGCAGAGCCTGCCTTCTTGACCGTTGGACCTTCCATTGGTCTCGTCCACTCAATCCGCCAGAGTCTGACTTCACATGCGGGATAGACAACTTAGAACTAATAGTAGAGACAAAATGAGATCTTTTCAGGAGAGTCTTAAGAAGAAGCAAGGTGTTTTCCTGTGAAATAAGTCTTATTACATCTATTTTGTTGGTTTCTGTCTGGACCACAACTGCATACCCCTTTGCTTTGCATTGAAGTCAATTCCAAAGTACAGGACAGAATAATGTGACAAATATGGACGTTAAGTCCAACATGGAGATAGTTGAAATGCCAAATTCCAGTTCCATAAGTCTTATTATATTTATTTTCTTAGTTTCTACTTGGAGCACAATAGCATGTTCCTTTGGTTTGCATAGAAGTAAATCCCAAGGTGCAGGACAGAAATACAATGTAACAAACATGGATGTTACATCTAAAATGGAGATAGCTGAGGTAATCAATAGAGATGAATTTAAAATATGCCTTGAAGAAGAGAAATACACAAAGACAAAAACAATCTTCCAAGCTGGTGCAAAGGAAAGAAGCATGAGGCAATTGTTGAAAGAAGGAGGATTTTGATGGGATTATAGAATTAGGGAATGTAACATACCAAGTCTGTGGTAAGATTAAACATGAAGATGATAATTGAGTATGGATCAATATGTTTGAGACTGTGAAAATGAAGAATATTTCATGTAATCGGATTGAGAGTGATGATTACCAGATAGAGAGAGATCTAACTATAAAGAATGTTGAGAAGGAAATGTGTAGAACTAATTCTAGGTGAGTTCATGCAAACTACTACAATTTGGAATGATGAACCTAATTATGAATAACTCAGAGTGAGATCACTGGCTTGTCTGAAAACAAGTCCCTGAATTTAAGGTAACAAACTTGGACTGAAGAACTAAACTACTATTTGGGAGCAAGCAACATTTGAAGAAAAATGTAAGGAAGTTCAACTCAACGAATTAAGGTTTCAGCCATTTATATCCAGATTTACTAAACATGGCAGATGACATTGTATTAGCATAAATCTATATTTGATTTTTAAAATAGTTTATATTCTATAGTATAATTGGGACATTTCCAACTGAGGAAGAAAATTCAAGATTCTAATTCAAATTAACATGAACAGAGCTCTTGTGAACATATTTTTAAACTTCTCTGTACAGAACTACTTCATTATTCAGAATTTGCTGCTTTTAAAAATGATATGTTTGCTCAACTTATTGCAGCATTTGTATGTGTTACTTAAACCATATTGCTTTTAATTTAGCGTACTGTATATATTCAAAGAAATGAATGATTCTAATGAGGGTTGGGGGAGGAATTCTAATACTTAACACATGCGAGACAGTACAATTTTGAGGTTAGTAATTGTACATTTGAACTTTGCTCAGATATGGGTGCTATATTTTATTTTTCCTGGCTGGATAAATGTATAATGCAACTGTGTAATTAACAATTTCTATAAACATAATTGACTTTAAGAAGTATATAATTCAAATTTTTTCCCGGGGCTGAAATGGTTGCCACAAGAGGACACAGGTTTAAGGTGCTGGGGAGGAGGTACAGAGGAGATGTCAGGGGTAAGTATCTTACACAGAGAGTGGTGGGTGCGTGGAATGGTCTGCTGGAAACGGTGGTGGAGGTGGATACGATAGGGTCTTTTAAGAGACTTTTGGATAGGTACATGAAGCTTAGAAAAATAGAGGGCTATGGGTAAGCCTAGTAATTTCTAAGGTAGGGACATGTTCAGTACAACTTTGTAGGCCGAAAAGCCTGTATTGTGCTGTAGGTTTTCTATGTTTCTAAATACAACTGTTCCAATGATTGCATTTCTTTCTCATCTATGTTTTTCATCAAAATAGAAATATGTCCTTCCTAATAGTTCAATGGGTAAATTAATAATATCAACTTTAAACACAGAATTAAATTTTTTAAAACAAAATGATTGTTGCCCACAAAAGCTATGTTTGTAGTGTGGTACAGTTAAACTAAATAATTCCCTTTTTAGAATTCAACAGTGCCAAAGGAAGTTCAGGTCAATCAACAGTTGTCTCCATTTATCTGCTTTCTCTGAGACTATTTCAATTTTTTTTAAAAGATGCTTTCATTGACATTTTACCTGAAAAGAGATATTTGAACTTTTTCATCATTCTTCACGTCATTTGGAAAAAGTGGTTCAGAAAGGAGCATTTTCCTTGTCTTAGAAATAGAAAACACTGCAACCCCTCAGCAGGTCACCATGAATCTTATCTATGGACAGAGAAATGGAGTCAACATTTTAGGTTAGAGACCTTCATCGGGATAGGCATTCCTGGAAGAGGAGTGGCAGTGAATTCAACAGGTAAATGAAAGAAGAACTACAGGTGCTGGAAGTGTAAAACAAAAACAGAAATTGTCAGCAGTGCTCAGGTCGTCTGGCTGCTTCTCTGTTGCCATTTCTACCCTTCCATCTCTTTGTCACTATCCTAACCTGTATCCATTTTCACTTGCCAGTTCTTACTCTCACCCCTTCTCTTCAGTTCTGTATACTATTTCCTCTCTACTTATTCAGTCCATATGAAGGATCTTGAGCCAAAATGTCAACTGTCCATTTCCCTCCACAGATTCTACCTGGCCCATTGAGTTCCTCTAGGAGTTTGTATTTTTTTTGCTCCAGATTCCAGCTTCTGCAGTCTTTGTGATGGACCTTGACAAATGTCTCCAATCTGAAACTTTGATTGTGTTTTTCTTCAGACAAATGTGTCCTGATTAACTGAGCATTTCCATCATTTTCAGTTATTATTTTAGATTTCCACCATCTGCAGTTTTATTGGGTTTCACCTTTTTAGTCTCGTTGACATAAAACAAATTGCTCAGAAATCCTGATGGACTGACATTTGGCTCACTGCACACTGCTTCCTGCAGCCCTTTAATTCAATGGATACTTATTTCTGGCACCGTTTTCACTCACTTCTTTCTGTTTGCCATTATATTTTTGAACTCATTGGGACCATATTTTCCAAACTTCTTTGATTCTCCTTCCAGTAGTGCTTTTAATATAGAACATTGAACAGTACAGCAGTGGGTAGGCCATTCGGCCTATGATGTGCCGATCTTGATACTAATTTATACTAAATATCCTCCTGAGTATCATCTATATTCCTTGATATTCATGTGTCTAAATAAAGGCCTCTTAAACTCGAACAAACTTACTGCTCCCAGCACACCTGGTATCCCATTTCAGACACTTACCACTCTCTGTATTTAAAAAAAACTTGCCTGACATGTTACCTTTAAAGGTCCCCATTCTAACCTTAAAGGCATGCCCTCTGGTATTTGATATCTCTTGCCTGGGTAAAAAGATTTTGACTACTTACCCTATCTATGCTTATCATCATTTTAAAAACCTCTTTCATGTCTCCCCTCAGCCTCTGACACTCTAGGGAGAACAATCCAAGTTTGTTCAACCCTCTAATCCAGGCAGCAACCTAGAAAACATCTACTGACCCTTTCCATAGACTCTATGTTCTTCCTCTAAAGGGATAACCAGAGCTCATATGTGGCCTGACTGAAGTTTTATATACTGTAGCTACAGCATGACTTCCTTACTCTTATAATCAACACTCCTACCAATGAAGGTGAACATTCTATATACCGCATTTACAACCTTATCCACTTGCACAGCCACCTTTAGTGAACTATGCACCTCACACTTGCCTGGAGTAAACTCCATCTGCCTCTTCTTTGCCTGTATCTGCAGCTTATCTATATTCCACTGGATTCTTTGAGAGTCGGTTATTCTGTCCACAACTCCACTAATCTTAGTGTCATAGGCAAATGTACTGATCACCTCAACTACATTTTCATGCTGATCATTGATATACAGTATACCACAAACAACTGAGGTGCCAGCACCAGTCCTTGCGGAACACCATGGTCACAGGATCATGGACTTCAGCCACAGGTCATTTGCTGGCCTCAGTATTTTAGAGATATTTCTTTTGTCCTACCCATCCATTCCCCACCTTCTCTTCCATTTAATATATTGTATGTTTTCTTCCTTTCCCAGTTCTAATAAAAGTTCTTTGACTTTAAATGTTAACTTTGTTTCTCTTTGTAGGTTACTATGAGACCTGCTGAATGGTTCCAACATTTTGTTCTTCTGTTTTAGGGTTTTACTGTTTTCATGGAAACTACTTGATTGGAAGGTAGCAAATGTTGCCCCACTTGTTTAAGAAAGTAAGCAGAGCAAAAGCAAATAACTATAGATCAGTTAGTCTGACATAGAAACATATAAAATAGGTGCAGGAGTAGGCCTTTCGGCCCTTCGAGCCTGCACCGCCATTCAGTACGATCATGGCTGATCATCCAACTCAGAACCCTGTACCTGCCTTCCCTCCATACCCCCTGATCCCTTTAGCCACAAGGGCCATATCTAACTCTCACTTAAATATAGCCAATGAACTGGTCTCAACTGTTTCCTGTGGCACAGAATTCCACAGATTCACCACTCTCTGTGTGAAGAAGTTTTTCCTCATCTCGGTCCTAAAAGGCTTCCCTTTCATCCTCAAACTGTGACCCCTCGTTCTGGACTTCCCCAACATCGGGAACAATCTTCCTGCATCTAGCCTGTCCAATCTCTTTAGGATTTTATACATTTCAATAAGATTCCCCCTCAATCTCCTAAATTCCAGAGAGTATAAGCCTAGTCGATCCAGTCTTTCAACATATGAAAGTCTTGCCATCCCAGGAATCAATCTGGTGAACCTTCTTTGTACTCCCTGTATGGCAAGGATGTCTTTCCTCAGATTAGGGGACCAAAACTGCACACAATACTCCAGGTATGGTCTCACCAAGGCCTTGTACAACTGCAGTAGTACCTCCCTGCTCCTGTACTCGAATCCTCTCGCTATAAATGCCAGCATACCATTCGCCTTTTTCACCGCCTGCTGTACCTACATGCCCACTTTCAATGACTGGTGTATAATGACACTCAGGTCTCGTTGCACCTCCCCTTTTCCTAATCGGCCACAATTCAGATAATAATCTGTTTACCTGTTTTTGCCACAAAAGTGGATAACCTCACATTTATCCACATTAAATTGCATCTGCCAAGAATTTGCCCACTCACCTAACCTATCCAAGTCACCCTGCATCCTCTTAGCATCCTCCTCACAGCTAACACTGCTGCCCAACTTTGTGTCATCCACAAACTTGGAGATGCTGCATTTAATTCCCTCATCTAAGTCATTAATATATATTGTAAACAACTGGGGTCCCAGCACTGAGCCTTGCGGTACCTCACTAGTCACTGCCTGCCATTCTAAAAAGGTCCTGTTTATTCCCAACTATATCATATTCATTAATAACAATCTGCACTTTTAATTCATCCACCTTGTTACGAATGCTCCTTGCATTGACACACAAAGTCTTCAGGCTCGCATTTACAACACTCTTAGTCCTAATACAATTATGTTGAAAAGTGGCCTTTTTGGATTTTTGCCCTGGATTTGCCGGCCTGCCACTTTTACTTTTCACCTTACTACTTTTTGCTTCTACCCTCATTTTACACCCCTCTGTCTCTCTGCACTTGTTCCCATCCCCCTGTTGTGAACTAACCTCCTCTCTCCTAGTCTCTTTAATTTGATTCCCACCCCCCAACCGTTCTTGTTTAAAATCACCTCAGTAGCCCTCGCAAATCTCCCCGCCAGGTTATTGGTCCCCCATCACATCTATCTGGGTAAATCACACTTGACAAAGTGTAACAGGCAGAATACATAAGAGCAAACTGATTTATCTCTATTTTGACTTTAGGAGGACCTGTGATATAGTGCCATATAAGAGATTATTAAAGAATATAATGCTGTATATTGAATGTCGACTGTTTATTCCTTTTCGTAGATGCAGCCTGACCTGCTAAGTTCCTCCAGCATTGTGAATGTGTTATTCTGCCTGTGACTGTCTGTGTTTCCCTCTTGCTCGCTGCTGCCGGAGGAAGTCCCTGCATTCAACTGGTCTCTCCCTCTCTCCCTTGATGCTGTCAGCGGATGGTGCCAGAGGCCTGGGTCTTGAACAAGGTTTAATTGATACGGTTTGTGGATTCCACTCTGTAGTTCATGTTATGATGTGTTTCTGGTTTATAGTTGCTCCCTTTTTTTGTTGCTATTTTAGGTGATTTTGATCGGGGAAGCCTGCAGATATGATGAACGACAGCGCTAGATTGAACTGAAGTTAGCTGAACTGAATATGCCTGGACTCAGTTAAACATTGATAATAAATGTATTTTGAATCTTAAGGAAATAAATAAATGGATCCCTTTCTGGTTGAAGGGCTGTGAGTGGTGGTGTGTCAAGGGGATCACTGCTGCAGCCTCAGAGGTTCATAATCTATCGTAATGACTTGAAGGCAGGGCGGGGGGGGGAGGTGTGGAATCACAAGTAATATATCCAATTTTATAGATGATACCAAACACCCAGTGTTTTGGTGTGGGTGGTGGTGACATGATAGAGGCCACAGGAGACTCCCTCACTGGAACACGTAGTCACAAATTGCAGGTTTCTAGCAAAGACCATCAAGATTTTTGGCTGAGGACTGTAGATCATCTGTTGAGGTGAACATACATTTCCAGATGTTCAAAAGAAGTCTTCAAAGCACCGAACACCATTGAAAGCTCTGCAAATCTGACAAGTGCCTGTGCACGTGCTGCTGTTCTGTTGAAGACCTTGGAGTATATTTGACTTTCCAAGTTCCCATGCTCCTCAAACATCCCTGTGTCTGCAATGGTGCTATAACAACTGAAGTGTTGTCTGGAAAAACTGCTTTTAATTCGATTTAAATGGGAAACAGTTCCTTGAACAACTCTTGTCAGTATTACTTCCTGGAACCATGAATTCCCCTCCATCATTGTTAACAAAACCCTTGAGAGCATCTTATCCAATTCTAAGGATAGAGCTCTCCTAGTCCTCACCTTCCACCCAACTGGCTTCCACATTCAATAGATCATTTTCCGCAAGTTTGTTCACCTCCAAAGGGATTCCACCACTAGGTATATCTTCCCCTGTCCTCCACTTACATCATTTCACAGGGACCATTCCCTTTGTAGTTCCCTAGAATTTTCTTCTGTTACAACCAGCCACCCCTATCTGATGGCAATTTCCCTTGTATTTCTTTCACCTCTTTCCTTCCCACCAAACAGGAGCACAGACAATCTTTCAAGGTGAAGCAGTGAATCACTTGCACCTCTTTCAACCTAGTGTAGAACATTCAGTGTTCACAATGTGGTCTTCTCTGGACCAGACAAGCCAAATACAGATTGTGTGAGCACCTTGGAGGACAGCTGCTTTCAGGCAACAGCAACCTTTCTACTTTAATTCTCCACTGCACCTTCATTCTGTGACCTCCTGCACTGCTACAAAGAACCCAATGCAAGCTTCAAGGACCAGCACCTCATCTTCAGTCTGAATACATGCCCCTTTCTGGACTTCAGGTAACTTGATTTATCTGTCTTTTTTAGTCAATCAAGTGCTATTGATTCAGCTTCTTACTTTTCCTTTCTTTCTCCAGTAGTAGAAGACATGCCCAGCATAATCTTCTGGGCACACCTGCCTGCTCTGTATCTTGCAACTCCTATGTTTTCTTTGATCTCAGTTCTTTTGTCCATGTTTTCATTCTGTTATTGCTCCCATTCACTCATTCAGCAAGTACTTTCTTTACAGTTTATCACCATGGTCACTTGATTTTATCCTATCAGAGACATCTGCCCTCCATGCAGCTAACAAGCTTCCTTTCAGTCCACAATTCTGAAGAAGGTTCTTTGACCTGAAACACTAACTCTGTTTCTCTTCCTACAAATGCAGACCAAACTGTTGACCATTTGAAACTATGAAGGATCTTGAGTTGAGAAGACGATATAAAGAGGCTTTAGAGAACATAGACAAGCTAAGTTTGTGTTGAGAATGTGGCAGATGGAACATAATAATGAAAAATGTGAGGTCATACACTTTGCTGTGCAAAATAGAAAAGCATTTTTAATCAAAGGTGATAAATTTTAAAATATTAGTATTCAGAGATACCTAGGTATCCTTCCACACAAGTCACTAAATGTGTAGCAAGTAATTAGTAAGGCAAATTAGTCTTTATCAACAAGAAAATTTCAGTGCGGGAGTAATGATGTCCTTCTGTATTTGTATACAGCCTTGGTGAGATGACAGCTAGAAAATCATGTACAGTTTTGGCTTCCTTACCCAAAAGAGGACATAAATGGAGAACATAAAAACAAAAGATTCGGCGGATGCTGGAAGTCCTGAGAAACACGCATAAAATGTTTGAGGAACTCCGCAAGTCAGGCAGCACCTATTAGTTGAATGAACAGTCAATGTTTCAGACCAAGACCTTTCATGAAGACTGGAGAGGAAGGGGGCAGAGGCCAGAATAAGAAGGTGAGGGGAGGGAAAGGAGTACAAGCTGGCAGGTGATAAGTGAGACTAGATGAGAGGAAAGGTGAGTGGTTGGGGGAGGCAAAATGAAACAAGAAGCTGAGAAGGGATAGGTAGAAGAGGTGAAGGGCTGAGGAAGAAGGAATAGAAACATAGAAACATGGAAGAGGGTAGTCTACTATGGAAAAAGTAGAAAGAGGAGAGGAAACAGGGAGGTGAGGGGCAGGGGAAGAAATTTAGAAGCATTGAGAGGATAATCAGAATGAGGAATGGAAAAATAGAGAAGGGGAGGAGAAATTACTGGAAGGTAGAGAAACTGATACTCATGCCATCTGGTTGGAGGCTACCCAGGCTAAAGTCACCTGGACCAGATGGACTAAACCCAAGAGTTCTGAAAGAGGTAGCTGAAGAGATTGTAGAAGCAATGGTAGTAATCTTTCATGAATCACTACATTCTGGACTGCTTCTGAAGGACTGTAAAATCACAAATGTCACTCTACTCTTTAAGAAGGGAGGGAAGAAAGTTACAGGAAATTATAGGCCAGTTAGCCTGACTTCAATGATTGATAAGATGTTGGAGTCCATTATTAAAGACAAAGTTTTGAGGCACATGATAATATAGGCAAACGTTGATATGATTTCCTTAAGGGGAAATCTTGCCTGACAAACCTGTGGGAATTCATTGAGGAAGTAACAGGCAGGATAGACAAAGGAGAGTCAGCAGATGTTGTTTTCTTGGATTTTTCAGAAGGCCTTTGACAAGGTGCAGCAGATGAGGCGGCTAAACAAGATAAGACCCCATGCTATTAAAGGAAAGATGCTAACATGCATAGAACATTGGCTGACTGGCAGAAGGCATAGAGTGGGAATAAAGAGGACCTTTTCTGGTTGGTTGCAGTAGCTAATTGTGCTCTTTAAGAGTCGGTGTTGGGTCCCCTACTTATCACATTATATGTTAATGATCAGTGACAGAATTATTGGCCTTGTAAACATGTTTGCAGATGATACAAAGATGGATGGAGGAGCAAGAAGTGTTAAGGAAGTAGGGAGTTTTTAAAGGACGTGGACAGATTAGGATAATGGGGGAAAAAGTGGTAGATGAAATACAGAGTAGGGAAGTGTACAAAAAAGTCATGCACTTTGGTAGAAGGAATAAAGGTGTGTAGTGTGTTCTAAATGGGGATCAAATTCATAAATCAGAAGTGCAAAGGGACATGGGAGTCTTCATGTAGGATTCTCTAAAGGTTAACTTGCAAGTTGAGTTAGAGGTATGGAAGGCAAATGTAATGTTAGTATTAATTTCCCAAGAAATGAAAAATTAAAAAAACAGGATGTAATGCTAAGACTTTATAAGGCTTTGGTTAGACTGCATTTAGGGTATTGTGAGCAGTTTTGGTCACAATATCGAAAAAATGAAGGACTGGCATTGGGGAGCGTCCAGAGAAGGTTTAAGAGAATAATCCTGGAAATGAAAGGATTAACCTATCAGATGCATTTGCTGGATTTGGCCTGTACTTGCGGAGTTTAGAAGAATGGTGGGGGGGGGGAGGGGGGAGGATCTCATTGAAACCTACTAAATATTGAAAAGCCTAGTTAGATGTAGAAAGGATGGGTCCAGTAGTAGGGAGAGTCTGGGACCAGGTGGCACAGACTCAGATTACAAGAATGTCCCATTAGAACAAAGATGAGGAAAAAATTCTTTAGCCAGAGTTTACTGGCGTGGATAGAGGAATGGCTGACAGGCAGGAGGCAGTGAGTGGGAATAAAAGGGGTCTTTTCTGGTTGGCTGCCAGTGTCCAGTGGTGTTCCTCTGGGGTAAGAATTGGAACTACAACTTTTCATATTTTTTGTCAATGATTTGGATAAGGAATTGATGGCTTTCTGGCAAAGTTTGTGGATGATATGAAGAAAGGTGGAAGGGTAGTTAGTGCTGAGGAAGTAATGCAATTGCAGCAGGACTTAGACAAATTGGAAGAATGAGCAAAGAGTGGCAGATGGAATGCAGTGTTGGAAAAGTAGGATAATGTATTTTGGTAAAAGGAACAACACTGTGGACTATTATCTAACTGGGGAGAAGGTTCATCAGAGGTGCAGGGGGACTGAGGAGTATGTGTGCAAGACTCACAGCAAGTTAATTTACAGGTTGAGTCTGTGGTAAAGAAGGCACTTGTTTCAAGGGGAATAGAATGTAAAAGCAAGGAGATAATGCTGAGCCTTTATAAGACACTAGTCAGGCTGTACTTGGAGTATTGTCAACACTTTTGGGCCCCATATCTCAGAACAGATGTGTTCTCAGTGAAGAGAGTCCAGGGGAGGTACATGAGGATGATTCCAGGAATGAAGGGGGTTAACATACGAGGAGAGTTTGGCAGCTTTGGGCCTGTACTCACTGGAATTTAGAAGAATGCGGGGATCTCATTGAAACCTACCAAATATTAATATGAATAGAGAGGGTGGATATGGAGTGGATATTTCCTTTGGTGGGGGTATCCATAATTAGAGGGCACAGCCTCAAAATTGAGGGATGACCTTTTGGAACAGAGATAAGGAGGAATTTTATTAGCCAGAGAGTGGTGAATCTATGGAATGCTCTGCTACAGACATTGGTGGAGGCCAAGTCTGTGCGTATATTTAAGGTGGAAGTTGATAGTTTCCTGGTAAGTCAGGGCATCAAAGGATATGGCGAGAAGGTAGGTATATGAGGTTGAGAGGGATCTGGGATCAGCCATGATGGAATGGTGGAGCATATTCAATGCCTACTGAATACTCAAATGGCCTAATTCTGCTCCTATGTCTTATGGCCTTATGGCAAATTTGTGGAATTTATTGGCCACAGTCATGGGGTATATTTAAAGCAGAAGTAGTATGTTTTTGTTCAGTAAGGGTGTCAAGGTTATGGGGAGAAGACAGGCGAAAGGTATTGAGAGGGAAAATAAATCAGTCATAATCAAGTGGCAGAGCAGACTCAAAGAGCTGAATGGCCTAATTCTGCTCCTCTGTTTTATGGTCTTAAGGTCTAAAATGAGGTATTGCTCCTTCATCCTAAATTTGGCCTCATCATGGCAGTAAAGGAGGCCATAGACAGATATGTCATAATGGGAATGGGAAGTCCCATGGGAAGTCGAAACAGGTAGCTACTAGAAGATCTTGCTTTTGACTCATTCACTAGGTAACTTTGTTTAGATTAGATTATGAGGACACTCAGTCCTCATTTATTGTCATTTAGAAATGCATGCATGCATTAAGAAATGATACAATGTTCCTCCAGAGTGATATCACAAAAAAAAGGACAAACCAAAGACTAACACTGACAAGACCACATAATTATAACATACAGTTACAGCAGTGCAAAGCAATACCAGAATTTGATAAAGAGCAGACCATGGGAACGGTAAAAAAAAGCCTCAAAGTTTCAATCGACTCCCGATAGTCCCCAATAGCAGGCGGCAGAAGGGAGAAACTCTCTCTGTCATAAACCTCCAGGCACTGACAACTGTCGACGCATTGGAAGCACCTGACCATAGCCAACTCTGAGTCCGTCCGAAAACTTCGAGACTCCGACCAGCCCTTCGACACTGAGCACCAAGCACTATCTCTGCCGAGGGCTGAGTTTACAGCTTATCAGCAGGGTCATCCTGATTTTATCCTGTCAAAGTCACCCACACTCCCTGCAGGTAACAAGCTTCCTTTCTCTGCACAGTTCTGATGAAGGTACTTTGACTGGAAGTATCAACTTGGTTTCTCTTCCCACAGATGCATCTTCTTCCCAACTCAAGAGAGCACAATGCAGATTCACTAGACCGGTTTATAGGTTATGGCATGAAGAGAGATAGTGGTCTATGCCTGTATTCCCTAAAGTTTATGAGAATAAGATAAGTTCTCACTGAAACTTACAAAGCACTTACAGGTCTTGGCACAGATAAAGGCAAGATTGTAGAACCAGGGGTCTCACAATGGGGCTAGGCATAGAGGATTCAAATGAGGAGAACTTGCTTCACATAGTGGATGGTGAATCTTTAGAATTCTTACCCCAGAAGCTCAGTCATTGAGTTCATTCAAAATGGAGAATGATAGAGTTCTGAATGTTAAAGGTGTCAAGGGATGTGGGAATAGTGCAGGAAAATGGAGTTGAGACACAAGATCAGCCATTTTCTTGACGAATAGTGACACAGGCCTGAAGGGACAGATGGCCTACTCCTGCTTCACGTTGCTGCGTTCTTGTTTTCTTATATCGCTGTCCTACTACAAAAATATAGCCATCCATTTATTCATGTCCAGCAGAGTAACGTTAGGTTAAAAGCAATACCTTAGAGTCCAAGTTTTAGTCGCAGTATTTCCGTATGTCTCTAGGAACTTCTAACACTTCATTATGTGAAAATGCCATATAAAATGATCCTTCTAGTTAATTACCAGCATTGGTGCAAACTGATTATTTCTGTTTCTTCTATGTATTTTTAACATATGGCATTGCTATACACTGGAGTCAAATCAACATAGCACAAGATTTGTTGTGATGACCTGCTTACTCGGCACACTTTTGGAACTCCTCAGCTGCAACTAATGTGTCAAATGTCACAAATTACAATTAACTTGTCCAGGTACATACCATGCAAAAAATTAAAGTGAAATTGTATTCATAGCATCAAAACTAGGCTTGTCAGGACCTAATTTCATGACAAAATGATGGAAAAAATTAAATGTATAGATTTGATAGAGGCAAATTGTGTTTCTCTAACTGTATTTACATTTGATGAGGTAATGAGAGTTAAAATAACGTAGCCAATATTGAATACTTAGGTTTTCAGAAGTCATTTAATAGGGAATAAATAAAAGAGGTTGGACAATCTACGGTTGCTTTTTCTGGAGTTATAGAGGCTGAGAGGTTATAGAGACTTGATAGAAGTATATAAAGGTATGAGAGGCACAGATAGAGTAGATAGTTGGTATCTTTTTCTCAGGGATGAAATATCTAATATTGGAGGGCATGCACTTAAGCTGAAAGGGATAAGTTCAAACGAGATGTGTAGGGTAGGTTTTTTTTTTACACAGAGTGGTGGGTGCCTGGAATGTGCTGCCAAGGGTAGTGGTGGAGGCAGATACAGCAGAAACTTTATAAAGGCACATTAAAAAGCTGTTCCTGTGCTCTACGGTTCTATGTCCTATATTCTACTTTTGGATGCAGGTTAGCAGAACAGAAGCCCAGAAAGTAAAAGGAGCAATGGCAGCTTCAATAAAAAGTTGGCTGAGAGATAAAAAGCTAAGGGGAAGCATTAGGATCACTTCTCTTCTTGATATCTATAACGATTTTAACTTGGCAATGTAGCATATAAATGCAAAGTCAGAATCAAGATTATCATCACTGACGTGTTGTGAAATTTGTCGCTTTTATGTGGCAGTAATAGAGTGCAATATATAAAAACTTCATAAAAGTTACTATAAATTATAATGAGATTCTTTTTATGGACCATTCAGAAATGTGAATAGTGGAGGAGAAGAAGCTATTCTTAAAGCATTAGATGTGGGTATTCGGGCATCTGTATCTATTCCCTGATGGTAGTAATACGAAGATGGCAAGGCTCTTTAATGATGGATGCTGCCATCCAGAGGCACTACCCATTGAAGGTGTCCTCAATGACATGGATTGCCTTGCCCATAATGGAACTGACTAAGTCTACAGCCCTCTGTAGCCTCTTACAATCCTGTGCATTGAAGGTCTCATAGTGAATCAACTAGTCAGAATGTTCTCCACTCTACATCTATAGAAATTTGCTAGTCATTGGTGGCATTCTCAAACTCCTAATGAAGTATAGCTGTCAGTATCACAAAATATTCTGCAGATGCTGGGGTCAAAGCAACACACACAACACGCTGGAGGAACTCAGCAGGTCGGGCAGCATCCGTGGAATGAACAGTCAACGTTTCGGGCCAAGACCCTTCGTCAGGACTGAAGAGGGAGGGGGCAGGAGCCCTATAAAGAAGGTAGGAGGAGGGTGGGAAGGAGAAGGCTGGTAGGTGCCAGGTGAAAAACCAGTAAAGGGAAAGATTAAGGGGTGGGGGAGGGGAAGCAGGGAGGTGATAGGCAGGAGAGGAGAAGAAGGAATAGGGGAAAGCACAATGGGTAGTAGAAGGAGGTGGAACCATGAGGGAGGTGATAGGCAGAGTGAAACTGGGATGGAGGAAGGGAGGGGGAGGGAATTACTGGAAGTTGGAGAATTCAATGTTCATGCCAAGGGGCTGGAGAATACCCGGACGGTATATGAGGTGTTGCTCCTCCAACCTGAGTTTGGCCTCATCATGGCAGTAGAGGAGGCTCATGTATGGACATATCCGAATGGGAATGTGAAGCAGAGTTGAAGTGGGTGGCAACCAGGAGATCCTGTCTGTTGTGGCGGACGGAGCGGAGGTGCTCAATGAAGCGGGTCCCCAATCTGCGTCGGGTCTCACCGATGTAGAGGAGGCCGCAGTGGGAGCACCAGATGCATTAGATGACCCCAACAGACTCACAAATGAAGTGTTGCCTCACCTGGAAGGACTGTTTGGGGCCTGAATGGTGGTGAGAGAGGAGGTGTAGGGACAGGTGTAGCACTTACGCTTGCAGAGATAAGTGCCGGGTGGGAGATCAGTGGGGAGGGACGTGTGGACCAGGGAGTTGCAGAGGGAATGATCCCTGTGGAAAGCGGAGAGGGGTAGAGAGGGAAAGATGTGCTTAGTGATGGGGTCCTGTTGAAGGTGGCTGAAGTTGCAGAGGATAATGTGCTGGATCCGGAGGCTGGTGGGGTGGTAGGTGAGGACAAGGGGAACTCTGTCCCTGTTGTGGTGATGGGAGGATGGGGGTAAGGGCTGAAGTGGGGGAAATGGAGGAGATGCGGGTGAGGGCATCATTGATGATGGCAGAAGGGAAACCACGATCCTTAAAGAAAGAGGACATTTGAGATGTCCTGGAACGGAAAGCCTCATCCTGGGAGCAGATGCGGCGGAGACGGATGAACTGGGAATAGGGAATAGCATTTTTGTATGTGGCAGGATCGGAAGAGGTATGCCTTCTCTGACGGTATCAATATGTCAGGCCCAGGATAAATCCTTCGAGATGTTAATGCCAGGAACTTAAAACTGCTCACTCTTTCCAGTGCTGACCTGCTGGTTTGTATTCTACCAACTTCTTCATGAAGTCCATAATCAATTCCTTGGTCTTACTGATGTTGAGTGCAAGTTTTTAGTTGTAACACTATTCAACCAGCCGATTTATCTCACTCCTGTGTGCCTCTTCATCACCACCTGAGACTGTGCCAACAATTCTGTCACTGGCAAATTTATAGATGGCATTTGAACTGTGCCTAGCCAGCCAGCTGTGAATGTAGAGAGAGCAGAGCAATGCGTTAAGCAAGTATCCTTGAGGTGTGCCACTGTTGATTGTCAGAGATTTCTTCAAGCCAGCCTGGTTGAAGGCCCAAAAAATGATTGAGAAGCAATCAGGGTGTTCTGTCTCATGACTGTTGGTAATGGAGCTGAACCCCTCCAGTGCCAGCTTAACGTCTGCCAGGGGTTGAATATACTTTGCAACCAGGATGATGGCAGAAAACTCCCTTGGCGGATAGAACGGACGACACTTGACAACCAGATGTTCCATGTTGGGAGGGCAGGACTGAGACAGAACTACCACATCTATGCACCATAATGAGTTAATCATGAATGCCAAAATTGTAGTAAAAACTGAGAAAGATTGTAAAAACATTGTAGAGATAGGTGTGTGATTGAAATGGGGGACTTCTGGAAGATGCTGTTTAATACAAGTAAATATGAATTTATGTATTTTTGAGCAAAAGAACAAAAAGTAATCAAAATTAAAATGAGTCCGAGATGGTTGAAAGGTAAGACCACAGGAAGTATTGAAAAATAGAGGAACTTGGATGTATAAGTCCAAGGATCCTTGAAAGTGGCAACACAGTTAGATAAAGTGGCAAAGAAGGAGCACAGCATACCGACCTTAGCTATCAGCCCACAAGACCTAGAAGCAGAAATAGGTTATTCAGCCCATCGAATCTGCTCCACCATTCCATCATGGCTGATCCTGGATCCTACTCAATCCCATACACCTGCCTTCTTGCCATATCTTTTGATGCCCTGACCAATCAGGAAACTATCAAATTCTGCTTTAAATATACCGATGAACTTGGCCTTCACTGCAGTCTGTGGCAGAACATTCCACAGATTCACTACTCTCTGGCTAAAAAAAAAATTACTCCTTACCTCTGTTCTAAAAGGTCGCCCCACAATTTTGAGGCTGTGCCCTCTAGTTCTGGATACCCCCACCATTGCACCATGAGTTCATCCACCTTATTCTGAATGCTACATGTGTTTAAAAACACCACCATCAGCCTTGCATTCTTCGCCCTTCTGAATTTTGCCTCTGTGGTACAATTTAACTCTTTCCTCTGTCTGCATTTGTACCCAATCTTTGGCTTGTCCTTCCTTACATTCATGTTACACCCATCATCTACTTGTAAACCTGCTGGCTCATCCTCAGCTCTCTCATACTGGTTCCCATCCCCCTGTCATATCATTAAACAACTCTCACAGCTGTAGTAAACTTGCCCACAAGAATATTAGTCCCCCTCGGATTCAAGTGCAACCTGTCCCTTTTGTACAGGTCACACCTGCCCCAGAAGAGGTCCCAATTATCCAGAAATCTGAATCCTTACCCCCTGCTCCAATTCTTCAGCCACCTGCTACCTCATTCTATCCTCTCTGTTGCGTGGCAGAGGCAGCAATCCCGAGATTACTACCTTTGAGGTCCTGCTTCTCAGCTTCCTTCTTAACTCCCTGAATTCTGTTTTCAGGACCTCCTCCCTTTTTCTATCTACAAACGTTTGTATGTCATTGGTACAAATAGGTACCACAACCTCTGCCTGCTCACTTTCTCTTTTCAGAATATTGTGGCCACGTTCAGAAACATCTCAGACCCTGGCATCTGGGAGGCAAACTACCAACTGTGTTTCTTTTTCATGTCCACATAATCGCCTATCTGTTTCCTAACTATAGAGTCCACTATTACTGCTGCCATCCTCTTCAGTTCCCTACCCTTCTGAGCCTCAGGGCCAGATTCGGTGCCAGAGGCGTGGCCACTGTTGCTTCCCCCATTAGGTTGCTTCCCACCCCCCCAATGGCGTAGCAGTACTCAAATTGGAGTACTTATTGTCGAGGGCAATGGCCACAGGGGTGCTCTCCACCATCTGACGTTCTCTCTTACCTCTCCTATTTATCTTTCTCCTGTACCCTAGGGGTGACTGTAGCTCTGTAGCTCCTGTCTATCACCTCTTCACTTTCTCTAACAAGCCGAAGGGTCATCGAGCTGCAGCTCCAGTTCCTTAACATTGTCTCTAAGGATCTGTATCTCGACAAACACAGTGAACAGTAGCGCTCTGAAGTGTGTGGTAGAGCAAAAGGATCTGGAAATACAGGGACTGGTGTGTGTTCCCTCGACTTCCTGAAGTCCACAATCCTTTACCTTACTGATGTTGAATGCAAGGTCGTCGTCGTGGCACCACTCAATCAGATGATCTATCTCACTCCTGTATGCTTCCTTGTCACCATCTGAAATTCTGCCAGCAATAGTTGTATTATCATCACATTTATAGATGGCATTTGAGCTGTGCCTAGCCACACAGTCATGGGTGTGGATTCAGTAAATAAGTGGGCTAAGTACATATTATTGAGGTGCACTATTGTTGATTGTCAGTGAGGAGGATCTAAGGCAGAGTGGCGAGCCAGTGAGATTGCATCCACTGTAGATCTATTGTGGAAATAGGTAAATCGCAGTGGGTCCAACTCCTTGCTTAGGCAGGAGTTGATTCTGATAACCACCCTTTGAAGCACTTCATCACAGTAGATGTGTGTTCAATTGGGAGATAGTCATTGAAGATGCTCATTCAGCTCTTCTTGGGCACTGGTATGCTTGTTTCCCATTTGAAACAGTTGGGAAACTCCATCTGCAGCAGTGAGAGATTGAAGATATCCTTCAACACTCCTACCAGTTGGTTAGAACATGTTTTCAGTGCCCTACTGGGTATACCATCAAAGCCTGATGCCTTGTGAGTGTTCACCCTTTTGAAGGATGCTCCGATATTGACCCCCAAGACAGAGACCACAGGATCACCAGATGCTGCAGGGATTCACATAGGTGTAGTTTTATTCTTCCTTTCAAAGCCTGCATAAAAGCTGGTGAGCTCATCTGGGAGAGAAGTATCACAACTATTCATGAGGTTATGTTTCTCCCTGTAGAAATAATAGCCTGCAAACCCTGCCAAAGCTGATGTATATCCAATTCCTTCTGTAACTTCGATCAGAATTGTTTACTTGCTCTTAACATAGCCTTCCATAGGTTGTACCTGAACTTCCTGTATAGTTTGGATCACGAGCCTTGAATGCCGCAGACCTAGCCCTTGGAAGATCATGAATTTCCTGGTTCCACAGATTTTTAGTTTGGGTGTGTCCAGTAGGTCTTAATGAAGTTGATGACAACTGTGGTATATTAGAAACATAGAAACATAGAAAATAGGTGCAGGAGTAGGCCATTCGGCCCTTCGAGCCTGCACCGCCATTTATTATGATCATGGCTGATCATCCAACTCAGAACACCGCCCCAGCCTTCCCTCCATACCCCCTGACCCCCGTAGCCACAAGGGCCGTATCTAACTCCCTCTTAAATATAGCCAATGAACTGGCCTCAACTGTTTCCTGTGGCAGAGAATTCCACAGATTCACCACTCTCTGTGTGAAGAAGTTTTTCCTAATCTCAGTCCTAAAAGGCTTCCCCTCTATCCTCAAACTGTGACCCCTCAAATTCAGATTCTAAGGTGAATCCCTGATTATTGTCCAGTTCACTTTGAGTAGTCTTGTAAGTGCTCCTCTACCTCCCTTGACCATACCTTCTTGGTTCTCACCACTGGTGCAGTGGTTTTCAGTCTCTGCCTGCTTGTGGTTGGGCGCCGGATGCTCGGAGAGATTCGGCGGGCGCCCGGCGCTTGGCCGGGGGCCATGGTCAAGTGGTCGGCGACTTGGGCCAGCTCCCCCACTGGATTTAGTCTGGTGAGGAGGGTGTGAGGACACCCAGCAGGACTAAAAAAGACAAGACCTGACAAAGGGCAGATGAGCTCCTTGTGAGCCAATGGCCATCTTCAGTGGAAGGGATTAAAGCCTCACCACGTATTGTCACAATGGTGGGGGCATTGGGAGCAAGGGTGGACCCAAATGCAAGACACATCTTGTGAGGTTAATGAGATTTAGTTTATTGTTTGATACCAGGAGAGCAAAGCAGAAGCAGGAATAGTGAACAGGACAAGGACCCAGGACTACGACTAGGCTGGGACCAAGGGTCTGGGCTTGGACTTGGAATCGGCTCCCAGAACTAGAGGAGACATGAAGAGGCTAGGGTATGGACTCCGAGCCCAAGACTGGGCAAGGACCCAGTACCTGGGTCTTGCCTTGGGCTCAGACCCCAGAACCAGGCATGGACATGACATGGGCTAGGGAGAGGAGGAACATGGAAAACAGAGCCTCGGTCTTGGGAGAGCAGGTACATGGAACCATGGACACATACACAGAACACAGAGTCGGGACTCCTCTTTGAGTACAGGACATAGGGCTGGGACTCACACACAGAACAGAGAGCCGGGACCCCTCCTTGGGTACAGGACATAGGGCCGGGACTCATGACGCTCTACGGGGCAATGGCAAGACGATCAGACTTACCCCACGGAGGCGAGGACAAGACAAGACAAGACATGGCCCCCCGCGGGGCAACGGCAAGATGGCAAGACTTACCCCACGGAGGCGAGGACCAGACAAGACCAACACGAAAGCACACCAGACAGTATCTATCTAGCTCCAACGATAGAACTAGACTGAAGTGCAGCTGAGAGCTGCAGACGAAGGCTAGAGGCGAGAGGGGCAGAGAAGGGATACAGACAGGGGGAGATAGGACAGGAATCACAGACCGCCAGGGCCAGGACTCGACTCGGAACTTGGAAGCCACCTGGGCCAGGACTCGACTCGGAACTTGGAAGCCGCCAGGGCCAGGACTCGACTCGGAACTTGGAAGCCGCCAGGGCCAGGACTCGACTCGGTATTTGAATGCCGCCAGGGCCAGGACTTGATTTGGTACTTGAATGCTGCCGGAGCCAGGACTTGACTTGGAGCCTCCGGGTAGTGGTGAGCTCTCGACTCGGCCTGGGAACAGTAGACAGTGGTTCTTGATTCCCTCCGGCGGGTTAACTGACGGACCCACCTCAGTGAGGAAACTTTGCAGGCTCGCTTTGGCAGGGTAACTTGACAGGGTTGCTCCGGTGAGGAAAGGCGAATTACCGGCACTCCCTTCGGGCGGAGACTAGGCTTGCTCCGGCCAGATGACATTGGCACGCCGTACCTTTGGTGACTTTGCGGGCGCTTCCGCGCTGAATGGCTGAAAGCCAGAGACTATAAACTACCGGTTCAGCCGAGCGTTAATTGCCTCTCATCACCAAAGCCGAGGGACACAGGAGGACAGTGAATCAATGGTCCGGATCGTAATATAAACAAGGTAAATTTAAAGGGACCCCGATCCGGACCATGACATGTATCTACAAATCGTATGCTATGCACTTAGTTAGAAGAGACATGATGAACTTGGGCTCTGCACCATGTGCCTGGACTTGCCCAAGGAAGGGCTGAGCTTGAAGAAACGGCTGCGGCTGGAGGTCGACACGGCCTCGGGCTCGAGTTCGGCGGGGGCAGCGGCAGGCGGTGCCAAGGCGGCCAGTGAGAACAAACTGGAGGAGAGGCTGTACTCGGTGCTGTCGCAAGATCGAAGAAGATGGAGGTGCGTAGTCGCCAACCCCGGATTCGGGACGGCACCCACTGACTGACTAACTGACTGTACACCAGGAGTAGAAGTACAGCCGCGTGATTGGATTTTCCAAAGTGCAAGTGTGGAATGGTACAGGAAGCAATCTTGATGGTGGAATTACAATGGTCAAGTGTGTTGCGTCCTCTGATTTCACAGATGATATGTTGGTGGTAGCTGGTCAGAGACTTCTTCAAGCTGGCCTGGTTGAAATCCTCCACAGTGATAGGAGAGGCATCAGGATGGCTTTTTGTGACTGCTGATCATGGTGGTCAGCTCCTTCAGTGCCTAATGTTGACCAAGGGTGGGATGTATACCACGACCGGGATGATGATGGAAAACACTTTCAGCAGACAAAGTACATAGAAGTTCCTGATGTCTCTCTACTATTGTAATCTTGCTTTAAGACCTTCATTTTTATTTTCCAGAGACTGTACATTGGCCAGCAGAATAGAAGATATTTTAGGTCTAAGGTAGGTGTTCCCAACCTTTTTTATGCTGTGGACTTCTACCATTAACCGAGGGGTCTGTGAACCCCATGTTGGGAACCTCTTGTCTAAAGGCTCTGCATTTCAATCTGACTTGCAGAACAGCATGCTTTCCTCATTTCTTTTTCCTTAAAGAGGAACTGCATTTGTGACTTGAATCTGCTGTCTGGGGTCTGCTGATTTTGAGAATTGATAGATTTTTTAAAACTACTTAAAGCAATGTTGCTAACTGAAGTACCTATGACTGTGACTGTGGATTTCAGGTGCAGTAGACCTAACTGGAAATATTTGATGATTCCTCTTGGAGCTGCACGCAAAGAGGCACAGTTTATCGGCACCACCTTGGGTGAGATAAGAGCTAAAGGTTGTAGGCTTAGTGTGAAAAGTGAAATATTGAAAGTGAATCTGAGGGGCAATGTCTTCATTCAGAGGATGGTGTGAGGGTGGAGTGAGCTGCCAGTGGAAATGGTAGATGTGGTTTTAATTTAAGAGAAGTTTGGAAATGTATATGGATGAGAAGAATATAGAGCTATATTTTAAGTGCATGTAAATGGGACTCTGCAAAAGACAAGATCAGCATAAACTAGATGGGCGAAAGGGCCTGTTTCTGTGCTGTATTATTGGCAAAGCATTGAAGGCTGGTTAATGGAATTAGTATAGTTTGAAACTTGATGGTTGACAGACACAGTGGACTGAAGGGCCTTTTCTGTGCCATTGACATCATGACCACATGACTATCTGAGACACAAGAATGTTGTAAAGGAGGCTGTATCCTGGATGTAATCCCATACTATCTGAGAGGGTTGTACTTTGATCTCAAACAAGGAAAAGACTGAGTTAGAGCTGAAAGAAACTGGAAACATTGAGGTAAGGTTAAGAAATGTGAAATATTAGGATTGTTCTTGGGGCCAGAGGAAACTCAGCGGAATTTTAGAGTTGTGATAAAGTTTCTTTATAGACATTCTAAACAAAGCTCTCTTGCCCCCCAACCCCACCACACAGTATATCTTCTGTTAGAAAACTGGAACCTGGCTAGTCAGTGCTTGAAATCAAAAGTACAAGATAATGAAGAAATATAATCACTAATCTATGCATTTGCAAGCACCATTTTGGATATTGACACTCTTTATGTCTGAGAAGAAAGCTTCAAGCTGAGAATGCATTTTGTGATGAGCAAGATATTAACAGCCTATAGCAATGGGAGGGTTGTGTTATACCTGGTGCCATGACAATAAGGTCTCATATGAGTTTTGCTTCAGAGGACTTGATAGAGCTCTTTAATTGGAAATAGAGATGTATAGTTTTCATGCAACACACATAAAAGTTGCTGGTGAACACAGCAGGCCAGGCAGCATCTCTAGGAAGAGGTGCAGTCGACGTTTCAGGCTGAGACCCTTCGTCAGGACTAACTGAAGGAAGAGTGAGTAAGGGATTTGAAAGTTGGAGGGGGAGGGGGAGATCCAAAATGATAGGAGAAGACAGGAAGGGGAGAGATGGAGCCAAGAGCCGGACAGGTGATAGGCAAAAGGGATACGAGAGGATCATGGGACAAGAGGTCCGGGAAGAAAGACAAGTGGGGAGGGGAGCCCAGAGGATGGGCAAGAGGTATATTCAGAGGGACAGAGGGAGAAAAAGGAGAGTGAGAGAAAGAATGTGTGTATAAAAATAAGTAACAGATGGGGTACGAGGGGGAGATGGGGCATTAGCGGAAGTTAGAGAAGTTGATGTTCATGCCATCAGGTTGGAGGTTACCCAGACGGAATATAAGGTGTTGTTCCTCCAACCTGAGTGTGGCTTCATCTTTACAGTAAAGGAGGCCGTGAATAGACATGTCAGAATGGGAATGGGATGTGGAATTAAAATGTGTGGCCACTGGGAGATCCTGTTTTCTATGGCGGACAGAGCGTAGATGTTCAGCAAAGCGGTCTCCCAGTCTGCGTCGGGTCTCGCCAATATATAAAAGGCCACATCGGGAGCACCGGACGCAGTATATCACCCCAGCCGACTCACAGGTGAAGTGTCGCTTCACCTGGAAGGACTGTTTGGGGCCCTGAATGGTGGTAAGGGAGGAAGTGTAAGGGCATGTGTAACACTTGTTCCGCTTACACGGATAAGTGCCAGGAGGGAGATCAGTGGGGAGGGATGGGGCGGACGAATGGACAAGGGAGTTGCATAGGGAACGATCCCTGCGGAATGCAGAGGGAGGGGGGGAGGGAAAGATGTGCTTAGTGGTGGGATCCCGTTGGAGGTGGCGGAAGTTACGGAGAATAATATGTTGGACCCGGAGGCTGGTGGGGTGGTAGGTGAGGACCAGGGGAACCCTATTCCTAGTGGAGTGGCGGGAGGATGGAGTGAGAGCAGATGTACGTGAAATGGGGGAGATGCGTTTGAGAGCAGAGTTGATAGTGGAGGAAGGGAAGCTCCTTTCTTTAAAAAAGGAAGACATCTCCCTCGTCTCCCTGAGAGCAGATGCGGCAGAGACGGAGGAATTGCGAGAAGGGGATGGCGTTTTTGCAAGAGACAGGGTGAGAAGAGGAATAGTCCAGATAGCTGTGAGAGTCAGTAGGCTTATAGTAGACATTAGGGGATAAGCTGTCTCCAGAGACAGAGACAGAAAGATCTAGAAAGGGGAGGGAGGTGTCGGAAATGGACCAGGTAAACTTGAGGGCAGGGTGAAAGTTGGAGGCAAAGTTAATAAAGTCAACGAGCTCTGCATGCGTGCAGGAAGCAGCGCCAATGCAGTCGTTGATGTAGCGAAGGAAAAGTGGGGGACAGATACCAGAATAGGCACGGACCATAGATTGTTCCACAAAGCCAACAAAAAGGCAGGCATAGCTAGGACCCATACGGGTGCCCATAGCTACACCTTTAGTTTGGAGAAAGTGGGAGGAGCCAAAGGAGAAATTATTAAGAGTAAGGACTAATTTCTTCGGCTCTTCAACTTTTCGACCACACTTTGACTCAGACTCGCTATCACAGCCATATATCCTTTCTTGGAATGTGCCTCCGTCGCCAACTTACTCCAGTTGGCTTTAGGATTCGTTTCCAAGCCTCTCAATTTGGACCTTCTGAGGATCCCAGGTACTCACATTTTATTGACTCTGCCTCTCGCCGCTTCTCCCGTCAAGCTCAGAAGATGACTCTCTCCGCCATGAGGAGGTACTTGGTGTCCCTATCCCAGACCCTTCCATACCTTCGGGACACTTTCTTCGCCGTCTGTAATGGTCCTACCCGTTATTTCATCCTCTGTCGGATTCATGCCTGCAATCGCTGTTTTTTTGACTTTGTCATGTTAGGCAAAGATCGCAAGATCCTACATCTACGGACTCCAGAGCCTGCTGGCCCTGAAACTAGCAGACATGACCTTCAGATTGCGGCCCCTGCAACTGATCTTGCCGGCTCCAACACCTCAGGGCATATTCAAAACCCGGACTCCAGCAACGACCATGGACACCTTCACAGCGATTGCGCAACCACCAACTGCGACGCCAGCCTTGAACTCCAGGCCGGGTCTTTACGGGCTGCTATTGTGACTCCCGTCTCCCCTTCCCCCACCACCACTCTGCAGCCCCGTCTCCCTCAGATCCCACCATCAGCTCCTGGGCTCTCAGAGGCTCCATCTTCCTCTCACCCCAACCCTCCCCTCTCCACTGACACCAACCTCCCTCCCCCCTCTAATCCCAGCTCTCAAGATTCTAGCCTTGAACTCCAGGCCGGGTCTTTATGTGCTGCTATTGTGACTCCAGTCTCCCCTTCCCCCACTACCACTCTGCAATCCCGTCTCCCTCAGATCCCATCGTCAGCTTCTGGGTCCTCAGAGGCTCCATCTTCCTCTCACCCCAACCCTCCCCTCTCCACTGACACCCCCAGCCTCCCCCCTCCCCCCACTGATCCCAGCTCTCATCCGTGCCGGGTCTTTACCATCCCCTCCGACCTTCAACTGTCGGAGGTAGAACGCTCTGTCCTCAGTAAGGGCCTCACCTTTGTCGCCCTTCGCCCACACCTCAGCGAGTTCCGTGTTCGCCATGATGCGGAATTTTTCTTCCGCCGTCTCCGTTTCCGAGCTTACTTCTTCAGCAAGGACTCTTCCACCCCCACCGATGACCCCTTCTCCCGTCTTCAACCCTCCTCTTCTTCATGGACACCCCGCTCTGGTCTTCTGCCTGCTCTGGATCTCTTTATCGCTAACTGCCGATGGGACATCAACCATCTCGACTTCACCGCACCTTGTCCCCATTCCAACCTCACTCCTTCGGAACGCTCTGCTCTCCACTCCCTCTGCACTAATCCTTATTATTAAACTCGCCGATAAGGGGGTGCTGTTGCAGTCTGGCGTACTGACCTCTACCTTGCCGAGGCACAGCGACAACTTGCGGATACCTCCTCTTATTTACCCCTCGATCGTGACCCCACTAAGGAGCACCAGACCATTGTCTCCCACACCATCACCGACTTTATCCGCTCAGGGGATCTCCCATCCACTGCTACCAACCTTATAGTTCCCACACCTCGCACTTCCCGTTTCTACCTCCTACCCAAGATCCACAAACTTGCCTGTCCTGGCCGACCTATTGTCTCAGCTTGCTCCTGCCCCACTGAACTCATTTCTGCATACCTCGACATGGTTTTATCACCCCTTGTTCAATCCCTCTGACCTATGTTCGTGACACTTCTCACGCTTTTAAACTTTTCGATGATTTTAAGTTCCCTGGCCCCCACCACTTTATTTTCACCATGGATGTCCAGTCCCTATATACTTCCATCCCCCATCAGGAAGGTCTCAAAGCTCTACGCTTCTTTTTGGATTCCAGACCTAATCACTTCCCCTCTACCACCACTCTGCTCCGTCTAGCGGAATTAGTCCTTACTCTTAATACTTTCTCCTTTGGCTCCTCCCACTTCCTCCAAACTAAAGGTGTAGCTATGGGCACCCGTATGGGTCCTAGCTATGCCTGCCTTCTTGTTGGCTTTGTGGAACAATCTATGTTCCGTGCCTATTCTGGTATCTGTCCCCCACTTTTCCTTCGCTACATCAACGACTGCATTGGCGCTGCTTCCTGCACGCATGCAGAGCTCGTTGACTTTATTAACTTTGCCTCCAACTTTCACCCTGCCCTCAAGTTTACCTGGTCCATTTCCGACACCTCCCTCCCCTTTCTAGATCTTTCTGTCTCTGTCTCTGGAGACAGCTTATCCACTGATGTCTACTATAAGCCTACTGACTCTCACAGCTATCTGGACTATTCCTCTTCTCACCCTGTCTCTTGCAAAAATGCCATCCCCTTCTCGCAATTCCTCCGTCTCTGCCGCATCTGCTCTCAGGATGAGGCTTTTCATTCTAGGATGAGGGAGATGTCTTCCTTTTTTAAAGAAAGGGGCTTCACTCCACTATCAACTCTGCTCTTAAACGCATCTCCCCCATTTCACGTACATCTGCTCTCACTCCATCTTCCCGCCACCCCACTAGGAATAGGGTTCCCCTTGTCCTCACCTACCACCCCACCAGCCTCCGGGTCCAACATATTATTCTCCGTAACTTCCGCCACCTCCAACGGGATCCCACCACTAAGCACATCTTTCCCTCCCCCCCTCTCTCTGCAGTCCGCAGGGATCGCTCCCTACGCAACTCCCTTGTCCATTCGTCCGCCCCATCCCTCCCCACTGATCTCCCTCCTGGCACTTATCCATGTAAGTGGAACAAGTGCTACACATGCCCTTACACTTCCTCCCTTACTACCATTCAGGGCCCCAAACAGTCCTTCCAGGTGAGGCAACACTTCACCTGTGAGTCGGCTGGGGTGATATACTGCGTCCAGTGCTGCTGATGTGGCCTTTTATATATTGGCGAGACCCGACGCAGACTGGGAGACCGCTTTGCTGAACATCTACGCTCTGTCCGCCAGAGAAAGCAGGATCTCCCAGTGGCCACGCATTTTAATTCCACATCCCATTCCCATTCTGACATGTCTATCCACGGCCTCCTTTACTGTAAAGATGAAGCCACACTCAGGTTGGAGGAACAACACCTTATATTCCATCTGGGTAGCCTCCAATCTGATGGCATGAACATCGACTTCTCTAACTTCCGCTAATGCCCCACCTCCCCCTCGTACCCCATCTGTTACTTATTTTTATACACACATTCTTTCTCTCACTCTCCTTTTTCTCCCTCTGTCCCTCTGAATATACCCTTTGCCCATTCTCTGGGTTCCCCTCCACCCTTGTCTTTCTTCCCAGACCTCCTGTCCCATGATCCTCTCGTATCCCTTTTGCCTATCACCTGTCCAGCTCTTGGCTCCATCCCTCGCCCTCCTGTCTTCTCCTATCATTTTGGATCTCCCCCTCCCCCTCCAACTTTCAAATCCCTTACTCACTCTTCCTTCAGTTAGTCCTGACGAAGGGTTTCGGCCTGAAACGTCGACTGCACCTCTTCCTAGAGATGCTGCCTGGCCTGCTGCGTTCACCAGCAACTTTGATGTGTGTTGCTTGAATTTCCAGCATCTGCAGAATTCCTGTTGTTAGTATAGTTATCATGATTGCTTCTTGCATTTTCAGGCCTGTCAGAAATTCTGCTAGCAATGGTAAACTTAGAGAAGTCTGGCAATATGTTTTTTGCTGAACGTTAACCGAACTTTAAGTCTGTCTCGTGCTATATGTAAGCAGTCTATCATTAGTATACTTCTAGAGAAGGAACATTATTGTGTCTAATGATTAAGCTCTCAGATTTCACAGAACCTTCGCAGAAGGACTCAATTAGGGTGACACGGTAGGTAGTGCTTAGCGCATCACATTACAGAGCTTATAATCACTAATCAGGGTTTGATTTCCTTCCACTGTCTTTGAGGAGTTCATGCGTTCTCCCATGACAGTGTGGGTTTCCTCCTGATGATCAGGTTTCCCCCCATATTTCGAAAGACCTACACTTAGGGTAGGGTTAGGTTGTGGACATGCTATGTTGGTGCCATAAGCAGGGCAGTTCTTGGCAGGCTGCTCTCAGCACAATCTTCCAACAGTGTTAGTTGTTGATGCAAAATGATGAATTTCACTGCATGTTTTGATGTTTTAACATACATGTGACAAATAAAACTAATCTTGTTTTAAAAAGCTAATCTCTACTATGGAAACTGAGACTTCTGCCATATATGTTCAGCTTGTATATAGGGTGTCAGAATGGATCAACAAAATGCATTCTAACAATTTTTCAAGGATTGCCAAGACAATGCTATAAGAGTGTAGCAGCGTCTAATGGAGAACAAACACGTCCTCTTCCGGAATGATAGCATTGAGACATAAGACCATAAGAAATAGGAGCAGCCTGGCCACTCAATCCATCAAGTATGCTCTGCTATTCAGCCATGGCTAATTTATTTTCTCTCTCAATCCCATTCTCCTGCCTTCTTCCTGTAACCTTTGATGCCCTTACTAATCATGAGCCTGTCAAAATTGGCTTTTGCTACACCTACTGATTTGGCCTCCACGGCCATCTGTGGCAATGAATCCTGCAGATTCACCACCCTCTGGCTAAAGAGATACCTCCTCATCTCTGTTCTGAAGGGACGTTGTTCTATTCTGAGGCTATGCCCTCTGGTCCTAAACTCTGCCACTATTGGAAACATCCTCTCCATGCCTCCTAACTCCTATCCACCTGTGCTCGGTACACTATCCAGCCTACACTGCTGCTGTCCATGCCACAGTTTTGGGGGCTTTTCAGACCTCTTGCCATTCAAGATTAGACTACACAGTAACCTGCTATCTGCCCCACTAACACCAGCAGCTTTCCGTCACCCCTGCTGTAGCTGCTGGGGTAAAATTAAAAGGGAGCATCATGAGCTATAGACATATTGAAGGTTTGTTTGTCTTTTGTGACATGGGGTCATTTATAAATGCATAATGAAATATTAATTTTGTGTTGACTTTTTGCATTGCAAGTAGATGCTGTTGTGGTCAAAATGAGAAGGAAAATGAATTGGGCTGCCGTTAGTGATAAGTGGGTGTTGTGTTTATGGGTACCACAATTGAATGAATTATCTGACTGGAAAGGAACTGGCTAGGTTGCCTCCTCCTTCTGTTACTTAGCCAAATACTGAATAGCAGATAGCAAGAACTGTACCCCATGATTGTGAAATACTATGGATTTTGGCACCAATGCTGCAGAACTGCCTAAGAAGCGGAGGAAATATTGTTTTGGCAAACCATTGCTCTACTCTATCAGATTTTGTGGAGCACATCTTTGCATTCTGCTCACATATGCATGGATTGTATACTAAATTCAAAAGCCATGTTGTCAACAGGCAAAAAACACTTACCCAGTGAATATGATTTAACATAGCTGGTATCGAGGCAGTGAACTATCTTTCATTTGCAAACCATCTTTGAAATTTCACTATATATTTCTATATACATGTGATAAAGAAATTGAATCTGAAACTGGCATGTAGACAGTTCATGGTAAAGCCTGCAATACCTGCACATCTACTTTTACACTTGGTCTAAATACTGTATACTTCTTTGACAAGAGAATGAAGAAGTGGAGAATGAAGGGAGTTGGTGACCTGTTTTATGCACCTCTGGATAGTAGACTGCTAGAAGGTGAATACATCTTCATTTTCAGTCTTGAAGGAGTCTAATGCATAGAAGTTCATGTCCAAGGTTATCTTAACACCACTGGCAATGTATTCACCATTTCTCTGAGATCAAGGTGGCAGATTTGAGTTTCAGCACTTACAGAAATATAAATATTTCACACATTGTTCATCACTGAAGTTCATGCAGGAGAATTGCTCCCTGAATAAAACGGGGGCACCTTGGAGCCCTTCTCCTTCCCTCCTCCTCCTCCTCCTCCTCCTCCTCCTCATCCCTTTTCTATAACTCTGGCTTACTCACAAGCCTTTTGCTGCTTTTCCCAAAGACATTATTTTCTCAGTGCTTTTATTTTACAAGAGCTTTGTGTTAAAGTCTGAAGACAAGGCTAAGTTCTTCAGCACCAGTCCAGATGAAGGGTCTCAACCTGAAATATTGACTGTCCATTTCCTTCCACAGATGCCTATCTGGCTGAGTTCCTCCATCACTGTGCTTTTTACACCAAACCCTGCAGAGCTTAACAAATTTAGAAGTGTCAGAAAGCACCAACAGTGAGTAGATTTATGGCAACAACCAGCAGAATTTTACTTTCAACTAATCTGCAGTAATTGATGTGCCCTTTAATGTGACTGCTTCCTCTGCTGAAGCTGAGCCTTACGGTGGTTAAACCACGGTTAATTGTTGGATCACTGTGATCCTAAGGAAATTTTGGTGTGAAATCAGTGCGTGATTTATGTCACAATCTGGCATTAGTTGGACAGCATTTTTGCAACAAAAAATGACACCCATATTATGCAGGAAGTTTTGCACCTGAAATATTTTACCATGAGATCTTCTATATCCCTTCCAGCAAGTCTGAAGTCATACTGTTTTAATTGGAATATTATCAAGAGAGTATTGAAGGGAAATTAGCACTCTTGAAAGAAATGCACATTATACATTAGGCTATTAAAATGCTGATATTACATAATTATGTTTATAAGAAATAACTAATTTGGTGGCAGTGTTACTGATGATTGATAAAGTTAAAGAAATAAGTGACTCCACAGATTATCACATTCCTATCTCCATTTATGCCGTGGAGATTATCAGAGATTGTGAAGTTTTCACAGTGTGATTGGCTAACTGTGGGTCATCTAGATCTATGCAGAATTTAAGAAATATATTTACTTTGGTGCAAAATTCCTTTGACAAATTTGAACGTTTTAAACAATAGCCACTCACCTTCCATATTACAAGTTCTATTTTATGTAAATGTTACTTTGCTTTTGCAATGTTGCATGTTAAATTAAACTGGCCAAGTTTAAGTTCAACTCTGATAGTTCCCATGTTATTTTACAGAGCATAACCTTTATTAATTTATACCTCCTGGCTTTCATTAGATAAGTGGTGGAAGCTGTATCTTCTCTTATTTTTTATTTTTTCATCTTTTGGTACATAGGCATTACTGCCCATCCATATGAGGCCCTCTGTTGGATGGGGTTAACCATGGATGTTTTATCCCAGTTGTCTACTTGTTATGCAAACCAGGACAGTATGATATGGAGAGCAAGCTATTTTCCATGTAGCAGGCTCCCCCCTTCACACAGCTGATGAATTCAAAGAAACGGCAGAGACTGATAAAGTTTGGCACCAGCAACGTCGCAGGAGTTGTCAGTAAGCATTGAACTCAATATAGGATTGCCTTAGGGACTCCAGCTCTGGATTTTTTCCATAGAGTTTACTCCAGAAGCCTTCCCTATGAGTGGGTAAAGCCACAAGGCAATGGAGGTTTGAGATCAGAGTTTACCTTCTCGATAAATAGCCAACCACAGCTGACAAGGCCTATCTGTTCAAGATTCATTTATTATCAAAGAAGGTATAAGTTATACAACCCTGGGATTTGCTTGCTCACAGGTAGCCACAAAGTAAGAAACCCAAAAGAACCTAACTAAATCAATGCAAGAGAAAGAAATAAATCATGCAAACAATTGATGCAAACAACAACAGCATTCCAAGCCAAAATTGAATCTTTCAACTGGAACCCTGGAGTAGGCCCAAAGACTTGCTTATCCGTTCATCATATTAGTGGGCATGGAGCACAGCTGCTGGAGTAGTCTTCATGGTCTCAGCACCTTGGAGATGACCATCGTGGAGAACAAGCGAAATTGGGTCTCTTCCTGACTGACACCTCGTCTTTTCAGTCTATCTGGGCCGGCGTTTAAATTTTGTCAGAAATAACTAGTTTTAAGGCACCAGTAGCCCAGCTTTGCCCATTCTGCAGTCAATAGAAACAGTTCCGCTAGGTTTAGTAGCTAACCCCATGCATATATACCCTTGAAACACAGAGTCAAGTTCCCTTCATGGACCACTATGGTCCTTTTGGTCAAGGTACACTCTCACTACAGATCTGTTTAGAGATTCAACTTGGTTACAGGCTCTTCCAATGAGCCCACGCTGCTCGATTACAGGCATGTGACCAATTAACCTACTAACCAGTACCATAAGACATAGTAGCAGAATTAGGCCAATTGGTCCATCAAGTCTGCTGCACTATTTCATCATGGCTAACCCATTTTTCCTCTCAGCCCCAATTTCCTGCCTTCTCCCCTTATCCCTTCATGCCCTGAACATCAAGAATCTATCAACCTCTGCCTTAACTATAAAGACTTGGACTCCGCAGCTGCCTGTAGCAATGAATTCCACAGATTTATCACCCTCTGGTTAAAGAAATTCCCCCTCATCTCCATTCCAAAAGGACATCCCTTTATTCTAAGGCTGTGTCCTTTGGCCTTAGGCTCTCCCACCATTGGAAATATCTGATCCACATCCATCTATTAAGACCTTTCACTATTCGAAAGGTTTCAATGAGTCACCCCTCATTCTTCTGAATTCCAGTGAATACAGGCCCAGAACCATCAAACGCTCTTCATGTGACAATCTCTTCAAACCTGGAATCATTTTCATGAACCTCCTTTGAACTCTCTTCAGTTTCAGCACCTCCTTTCTGAGATAAGAAGCCCAAACCTGGTCAGAATACTTCAAGTGAAGCTTCACCAGTGCTTTATAAAGTCTCAACATTACATCCTTGCTTTTATATTCAAGTCCCCTTGAAATGAATGCTAACTTCGCATTTGCCTTCCTCACCACCAACTCAACCTGCAAATTAACCTTTATGGAATCCTACAGAAGTATTCCCAAGTCCCTTAGTGCCTCAGTTTTTTGTATTTTCTCTCCATTTAGAAAATAGTCAACTCTTTCATTTCTTCTACCAAAGTACATGACCATACACTTTCCGACACTGTATTCCATCTGCCACTTCTTTGCCCATTCTCCTCATCTCTCTTGGTCCTTCTGTATTCTCTCTACTTCCTCAAAGCTATCTGCCCCTCCACCTGTCTTTGCAAACTTTGCAACAAAGCCTTCAATTCTAATACCCAATATGTAAAAAGAATCAGTCCCAACATAGACCCCTGTGGAGTACCACCAGTCAACCAGAAAAGGCTCTCTTTATTCCCACTCTTTGCCGCCTGCCAATCAGCAACTGTTTTATCCATGCTAGAATCTTTCCTGTAATACCATGGGCTCGTAGCTTGTTAGGCAGCCTCATGAGTGGCACCTTGTCAAAGGCCTTCTGAAAATCCAAATACACAACATCAACTGATTTCCCTTTGTCTTTTCTGCTTGTTATTTCTTCAAAGAATTCCAACAGATTTGTCAGGCAAGATTTTCCCTTGAGGAAACCATGCTGACTATGACCTATTTTATCATGTGCCTCCAAGTACCACAAAACCACATCCTTAACAATCGACTCCATCATCCTCCCAGTCACTGAGGTCAGACTAACTGGCCTATAATTTCCTTTCTTCTGCTACTCTCCCTTCTTGAAGAGTGGAGTGATAATTACAATTATCCAGTCTTCTGGAACCATTCAAGAATCTAATGACTCTTGAAAGATTATTACTAATGCCTCCACAGTCTCTTCAGCCACCACTTTCAGAACCCTGGGCTGTACGTTTATCTACCTTCAGATCTTCAGTTTCCCAGGAACCTTCTGTCTAGTAATGGTAACTTCACACACTCATGACCCCTGACACCTGGAACCTCCACCAAACTACTAGTATCTTCCACAGTGAAGATTGATGCAAAATACTTATTCAGTTCATCTGTTATTTCTTTGACCCCATTACTACCTCTCCAGCATCCATTTCAGTAGTCCAATATCCTCTGTCACTTCTCTTTTACACTTTATGTATCCAAAGAAACTTCTGGTGCCCTTTTTAATATTGGCTAGCTTACTTTTATATTCCACCTTTTGTGGGTATTTGAAAGTTTCCCAATCCTCTAACTTCCCACAATTTTTTTCCTCTATTACATGCCCTCTCTTTGGCTTTTATGTTGGCTTTGACTTTTCTTGTTAGTCATGGTTGTATCATCTTGCCTTTAGAATACCCTGCCTCTTAGGGATGTAAATATCCTGCGCCTTCTGAATTTCTTCCAGAAATTTCAGCCATTGCTGCTCTGCCATCATCCCTGCCAGTGTTCTTTTCCAGTCAATTCTGGCCAACTCCTCTCTCATGCCTCTATAATTCCCTTTACTCCACTGTGATACTGATACATCTGACTTTAGTTTCTCCTTCTCAAAATTCAAGGTGATTTTGGATCATATTATGATTACTTACCCCTAATGGTTCTTTTACCTTGAACTCTCTAATCATTTCTAGCTCATTGCACAACACCCAATCCAGAATTGCTGATCTCCTAGTGGACTCATCCATGAGCTGCTTAAAAAACCCAACTCATAGGCATTCTAGAAATTCCTCCTCCTGGAATCCAGCACCAGCCTGATTTTCCCAATCTACCTCCATATTGAAGTCCCCCATGACTATTGTAACATTGCCCATTTTCTTTCTCCTATTGTAATTTGGGGGTCTGTATATAACTCCCATCAGGGTTTTGCAGTTCCTTAGCCCTCTCCATAATGATTCAACAACTTCTGACCCTATCTCACCTCTTTCTAATGATTTAATTTCATTTTTTTTATCAACGAAGCAATGTCACCCCCTCTGCTTTTCTGCCTGTCCTTTCGATACAATGTGTATCCATGGACATTAAGCTCCCAGCTATAATCTTCTTTCAGCCATGATTCATTGATCCCTACAACAACACACATGCCAATCTGTAACTGTTCTACAAGTTCTTCTACCTTATTCCGTATACTGTATCCATTCAAATATAACACCTCCAATCTTATAAATGCAAACATGAGGAAATCTGCAGATGCTGGAAATTCAAGCAACACACATAAAAAATGCTGGTGACCGCAGCAGGCCAGCCAGCATCTATAGGAAGAGGTACAGTCGACGTTTCGGGCCGAGACCCTTCGTCAGGACCCAACAATGATGAAAGAATAACAACAGCAATATTTTTTGTTTGAAGTCAGGACGATGTAAAATTTGGTGATATTCTCAGCTGCCTCCCGTTCCTGATTGCTGGATTATGAGGAGTTGTTATGATAGAAAATGGCCGGCAGCATGGTAGCGTAGTGGTTAGCACAACACTTTACAGGACAAGTGACCTGGGTTTATTTCCACTGCTGCCTATAAGGAGTGTTACGTACCTGTAACGATATAAATGAACCAGCAACAATAGACCACATGTGGATTCTAGTTTTGATGTTAAAACCACTATCTTTATCAGTATCTACTTAATATAGCAACTTAAACAAGAATAATCAAAAGTTAACAGTGTTAGTTAACAGTATACATATGAGTAAATATAACTCCCAAACTATTGAGCTCGGGGGGCACCAGGCTTAAAATCTTGAGATGGTAAGGTATGAAAGTTCAGTTCATCCACAGATTAAATGATGTGAGAGAGATATTTGTAATCCAAGGTGAATGTCGAGAGAAGGCCTTTATGTCGTATTGCACAGGTTCCATGGCGATAAACAGGATAACAATCGCCGTAGGTTTTACCCATCGTCATTCCAAATCCACTTACAAATTATCACCAATAGTAGCTTATCACAGGGGTACCGTCTTCAAAGGGAACTACCACCCAGGCAAGGATTAACACATAGGTAGATTCCACAAGGTTGCCCCAATCACACAACGTGATAGCCACTTATCGATACTCAACCCACCCTTGTGGGCACTCAGAAGATCCAACCAGTGACCCCTTAACACTGGCTTCCTTCTATTGTCCAACTCCAACTGCGACTGACTGTGTGTGAGTGAGTGTCCTTGCTTAAATCAAAACAAGCTGCAGAGTCCCATAGCTCCGCCCCTCTCTCCTTCTCTCTTAGTAAGACAAACAGGAGCCGAGAAAGCCAGTGGCTGATGTCACTCAGGCACTCTCTCTTAAAAATGACAGTCCACGGCAAGATAAATCTGGGGGTTCATCACAAGAGTTTGTATGTTCTCCCTGTGACCGCGTGGGTTTCCTCTGGGTGTTCTAATTCCCTCCCGCAGTCCAAAGACGTACCAGTTGGTAGGCTAATTGGTCATTGTAAATTGTCCCATTGATTAGGCTAGGGTTGTTGGGTGGCACTGCTTGAAGGGCAGTATCTCAATAAATAAATAAACTAAGCAAGGTCGTATACGATGCAGCTATACATGTTTAGCATGGCGGATGGCATGACACCTAAAAGGTTGTTTTGTCTTGACTGATACTGAGCTTCTTGAATATTGTGTCAGCTGTACTTACCCAGCTATGTACTGACTTGCTCCTTCGTAAAAATGTTTCAGTATGTCACTTGCCACATCATATGTATTCAGTCTCAAATGTGCTCTTATTGAGCGACGATGTTTAAGTGGCTGGCCCAGATGAGTTTCAGGTAGCAGTGACCTCCACATATTGAGGGGGTGGGGGGAAGTTGTGATGGTAATACACTGAATGCCATAGGGTTGTTTGTCTCGCTCCCATCAAGGAAGAGGCTATGCCAGGACCACCGGACTCAAAAACAGTTATTTCCCCCAAGCTATCAGGCTGAAAAACTCCTCCACCCATTAACTCACCCCAGCAACCCCTACCACCACTATGTACATGTCACCTGGCATCACTCTATGTACAGTACATACAATCAGCCTTTGTACTATAAAGGAATGTGTCATAGAGAAGTACAGCATAGACAGGCCCTTCAGTCCATCTAGTCAATGGCAAAAGCATTTAAACTGCCTACTTCCGTCGAATTGCACTAGGACCATAGCCTCCATGTCCCTACTTTCCGTGCACCTATCCAAACTTATTTTAAATGTTGAATTTGAGCTCATGTGCATCACCTGTACTGGCAGCTCATTCCACACTATCATGACCCTCTCAGTGAAGAAGGTTCCCCTAATGTTCCTCTTAAACTTTTCACCTTTCACCCTTAACCCATGGCCTCTGGTTGTCGTGCCACCCAACATCAGCGGGAAAATCCTACTTGCTTTTACCCTGTCTATACCCCTCATAATTTTGTGTACTTCTATCAAATCTCCTCTCAGCCCTCTATGTTCTAAAGAATACAGTCCCAACCTATTCAATCCTTCCTTATAACTCAGGTCCTTCAGACCCGGCAACATCATTGTAAATTTTCTCTGCACTTTCAGCCTTGTTTTCATACTTCCCGTAGGTAGGTGACCAACACTGCATACAATACTCCAAATTAGGTCTTACCAATGTCTTATACAACTTAAACATAACATCCTATCTTCTATACTCAATACATTGATTTAAGAACACCAACGTGCCAAAAACTTTCTTTATGACCCTATCTACCTGTGATGCCACTTTCAACAAATTATGTACCTGTTTTCACAGATCCCTTTGTTCTACCACATTCCTTAGTGCCCTACCACTCGCTGTGTTAGGCCTACCCTGGCTGGTCCCACCATTCCCACAATCCTGATTGAGAAGTTACAGAACCTGGGCCTCTGTACCTCCCTCTGCAATTGGATCCTCCACTTCCTAACTGGAAGACCACAATCTGTGCAGATTGGTGATAATATTTCCTACTCGCTGACGATAAATTGTGGTGCACCTCAGGGGTATGTGCTTAGTCCTCTGCTCTACTCTCTCTATACCCACGACTGTGTGGCTAGGCATAACTCAAATACCATCTATAAATTTGCTCATGATACAGCCATTGTTGGTAGAATGGTGGAGATGAGTGGGCGTACAGGAGTGAGATATGCCAACTAGTGGAGTGATGTCACACCAACGACCTTGCACTCAACTTTGGTAAGACGAAAGAGCTGATTGTGGACTTCATGAAGGGTAAGATGAAGGAACACATGCCAATCCTCATAGAGAGATCAGAAGTGGAGAGAGTGAGCAGTTTCAAATTCCTGGATATCAAGATCTTCGAGGACCTGACCTGGTCCCAACATATCAATGCAGTTATAAAGAAGGCAAGACAGCAACTATACTTCATTAGGGGTGTGAAGAGATTTGGCATGTCAACAAATACACTCAAAAACCTCTATAGATGTACCATGGAGAACATTCTGACAGGCTGCATCACTGTCTGGTATGGGGGGAAGGGCTACTGCACAGGACTGAAAGTTACCATCAGGTAGGAGGTACAGAAGCCTGAAGGCACACATTCAGTGATTCAGGAACAACTTCTTCCCCTCTGCCATCCAATTCCTAAATGGACATTGAACACATGAACACTACCTCACTTTTTAAATATACATTGTTTTTTTGCATAATTTTTAATCTATTCAACATAGATATACTGTAATTGATTTATTGATTTATTTATGTATTTTTCTCTTCTTCTATATTATGTATTGCATTGAACTGCTGCTACTAAGTTAAATTTCACAATACATGCCAGTGATAATAAAGCTGATTCTGATTCTGATTTGAAGTGTAAAACCTCACATTTGTCTGCATTAAATTCCATCTGACATTTTTCAGCCCATTTTTTTGGCTGATGCAGATCCCAGTGCAAGCCATGATAGTCTTATTCACTGTCCACTACACCCCCAATCTTGGTGTCATCTGCAAATTTTCTGATCAAGTTAACCACATTATCATCCAGATCATTGATTTAGATGGCAAACAACCAAGAACCCAGCACCGATCTCTGTGGTACACCACTAGTCACAAGCCACCAGTCAGAGAGGTAACCCTCTACGACCGCTCTCTGGTTTCCCCCAGAAAGCCAATGTCTAATCCAATTTACTCCTTCATCTTGAATGCAGAGAGACTGAGCCTTCTTGACCAGCCTCCCATGCGGGACCTTGTCAAATACCTTGCTAAAGTTCATGTGGACAGCATCCACTACCTTGCCTTCATCCATTTTCCTGGTAACTAATTTGAAAAACTCTATTAAGATTTGTCAGACATGACCTATCATGCACAAAGCCTTGCTGACTATTCTTAATCAATCTATATCTATCCAAATACTCATATATACCCTTAGAATACCTTCCAATAACTTTCCCAAAACTGATGTCAGACTCACAGGCCTATAATTTCCTGGTTTCTTTTTTGAGTCCTTTTTAAACAGCTTAACATCATTGGCTTTCTCCAATCATTTGGTACCTTTCTTGTTACTAAGGATGTTTTAAATATCTCTAGCAATTTCTGCACTTGCCTCCTGTAGGGTCCAAGGGAACACCTTGTCAGGCCCTGAGGATTTATCCACCTTGATTTGCCTCAGGGTAGCAAACACCACCTCCTCCTCTGTCATCTGTACAGAGCCTATAAAGTTGTTGCCACTTTGCTTCACTTCTATAGACTCTGTATCCATCTCCCAAGTAAATACAGATGCAAAGAATGTATTTGAGATCTCCCTCATCTATTTTGGCTCCATACAAGGATTATCATTCTGGTCTTCCAGAGGACCAATTTTGTCCCTTGCAATCTTTTTGCTCTTTAACATATCCGTAGAATCCATACAACCATATAACATATAACAATTACAGCACAGAAACAGGCTATCTCGGCCCTTGTAGTCCATGCCAAGCTCTTACTCTAACCTAGTCCCACTGACCTGCCCTCAGCCCATAACCCTCCATTCCTTTCCTGTCCATATAGCTATCCAATTTAACTTTAAATGACAACATCGAACCTGCCTCAACCACTTCTGCTGGAAGCTCATTCCACACAACTAACACTCTCTGATTAAAGAAGTTCCCCCTCATGTTACCCCTAAACTTTTACGCTTTAACTCTCAACTCATGTCCTCTTGTTTGAATCTCTCCCACTCTAAATGGAAAAAGCCTATCCACGTCAACTCTATCAATCCCCCTCATAATTGTAAATACCTCTATCAAGTCCCCCCTCAACCTTCTATGCTCCAAAGAATAAAGACCCAACTTGTTCAACTTTTCTCTGTAACTTAGGTGATGAAACCCAGGTAACATTCTAGTAAATCTTCTCTGTACTCTCCCTATTTTGTTGACATCTTCCCTATAATTTGGTGACCAAAACTGTACAGAATACTCCAAATTTGGCCTCACCAATGCCTTGTACAATTTCAACATTACATCCCAACTCCTATACTCAATGCTCTGATTTATAAAGGCCAGCATACTAAAAGCTTTCTTCACCACCCTATCCACATGAGTTTCCACCTTCAGGGAACTATGCACCATTAAACCTGCCTGTCCTGGTAGACCTATTGTCTCTGTTTGCTCCCGCCCTACCAAACTCATTTCTACATACTTCGGCAAGGTTTTATCCCCCCTTGTTCAATCCCTTCCTACCTATGTTCGTGACACTTCTCACACTCTGAAACTTTTTGATGATTTTAAGTTCCCAGTCCCCCACCACTTTATTTTCACCATGGATGTCCAGTCCCTATATACTTCCATTCCCCATCAAGAAGGTCTCAAAGCTCTCTGCTTCTTTGCTTCTTTTTGGATTCCAGACCCAACCAGTTCCCTCTACCACCACTCTGCTCCATCTAGCGGAATTAGTCCTTACTCTTAATAATTTCTCCTTTGGCTCCTCCCACTTCCTCCAAACTAAAGGTGTAGCTATGGGCACCCGTATGGGTCCTAGCTATGCCTGCCTTTTTGTTGACTTTGTGAATCAATCTATGTTCCAAACCTATTCTGGTATCTGTCCCCCACTTTTCCTTCGCTACATTGACGACTGCATTGGTGCTGCTTCCTGCACGCATGCTGAGCTCGTTGATTTTTCATTCCAGGACGAGGGAGATGTCCTCCTTTTTTAAAGAAAGGGGCTTCCCTTCCTCCACCATCAATTCTGCTCACAAACGCATCTCCCCCATTTCACGCACATCTGCTCTCACTCCATCCTCCCGCCACCCCACTAGGAATAGGGTTCCCCTTGTCCTCAACTACCACCCCACCAGCCTCCGGGTCCAACATATTATTCTCTGTAACTTCCACCACCTCCAACGGGATCCTACCACTAAGGACATCTATCCCTCCCCCCCTCTCTGCTTTCTGTAGGGATCGCTCCCTACGTGACTCCCTTGTCCATTTGTCCCCACCATCCTTCTCCACCGATCTCCCTCCTGACACTTATCCTTGCAAGCGGAACAAGTGCTACACATGCCCTTACACTTCCTCCCTTACCACTATTCAGGGCCCCAAACAGTCCTTCCAGGTGAGGCGACACTTCACCTGTGAGTTGGCTGGGGTGATATACTGCGTCCGGTGCTCCTGATGTGGCCTTCTATATATTGGCGAGACCCGATGCAGACTGAGAGACCGCTTTGCTGAACATCTACGCTCTGTCTGCCAGAGAAAGCAAGATCTCCCAGTGGCCACACATTTTAATTCCACGTCCCATTCCCATTCTGTTATGTCTATCCACGGCCTCCTCTACTGTAAAGATGAAGCCACACTCAGGTTGGAGGAACAACACCTTATATTCCCTCTGGGTAGCCTCCAACCTGATGGCATGAACATTGACTTCTCAAGCTTCCGCTAATGACCCACCTCCCTCTCGTACCCCATCTGTTATTTATTTATATACACATATTCTTTTTCTCTCTCTCTTTTTTCTCCCTTTTGGATCTCCCCCTCCCCCTCCCACTTTCAAATCTCTTACTAGCTCTTCTTTCAGATATCCTGACGAAGGGTCTCGGCCTAAAATGTTGACTGTACCTCTTCCTAGAGATGCTGCCTGGCCTGCTGTGTTCACCAGCAACTTTTATGTGTGCTAATAGAATGGGTGTTATGTTTTGTAGCTCCAGAGACAAATCAAAGAAAAACACAGGAGTCGGGATGATGGTTACTTAGTTTTTTCTTTAGTGAAGTGCTCACATATGATGTGGTGGCATAATAACATATGCCATTCATGTACATCTTACATATAATCCATGATGAGTTATGTAAATAAAGAATGCTTACTCAAACAATATATTTACAATATTACCGAAATATTAAATACGCTACAGTTCCCTCTACTTAGCTATAAACTCCACCTGAATATAGAATGCATCTCGACTCAAATACGTAACATTTTGTTCTGTAGTCATATGCACAGTATACTAAATAGTAGAACTGCTATATAAACATCCACATCATTGTAAATTTTAAATCGTCCCATTCAGGCTTAAAGATTTAATCGCTGTGGAGGATATCTAAAGCCTTTCCTGACAGGGGGTTGAGTCACTCTGTTTTGCAGGTGAGACTTCTGACTGTGAAACTATCTCAGGTTATGGGGCCCCTTCCATGGTGGTTGTTGAAGTTGGCTGTGGGGCTGTGGGAAGTGATCATGGCAGCTCTGGACACTTTTCTTTTCTTACAATTGATTCTCCTCAACTGATTGATGCATTGTTTCCAGGATACATCAGATGCAATCTCCACTGTGCAGGTGAATGGTCCAGTTCTGTCCTTAGTCTTTCCAAGTACCCACTTTTGATCGCCTCTGTAGTCCCTCGCCAGGAATGAAATATCAAACCTTCTTTGATGAACATTCAATTTGTATCAGCTGTTTGTCCTTCTGTGATTGCGTCTGAGGAAATCCAAGCATGAGCGCGAGGGACAACCCAGGAACAGTATAGTTAGTCATTTGTTGGTTGTGGGGTGTACTGCATTGCAATAGGGTAAGGAGGAAATTGGCGAGCTTCTAATTCAATGTCAGTGTAGTATGTTCTGCTGACAATGCTCACAGTGCATTCTTCAGACGCTGGACAAACCTTTACTTGTTGCCACTGTTATGTTTTGTAACTCCAGAAACTAATCAAAAGAAAACACAGGAGCTGGGATGATGGTCTACTTAGTTCCTTCTTTTTATGAGGCACTCACATGTAACGTGGTGGCATAGTGATGAATGCGATTCACGTACTTCTTACATATAATCCATTATAAATTATGTAAACAACAAAGAATTCTGAATCAAACAATATCTTTACAACATTGCGCAAGTATTACTGAAATATTAAATACATACAATGGGGACAAAGCAGAAACAGTGAACAGAAGTAGATAATCTGCCATGATTTTATTGAATAGTGGTGGAGGTCCAAAGAGCCAACTATTCCCGTTCTCATTTTCTGTCTTTCTATGAAGTTGTTAAAGATAGTTGAGTTTAGACGTTGCTCAAAGGAGCTCCTGCAATGATGTACTAGGGCTGGGATAAATGAACCTCCAGTATGCTCAGCCCTTACCAGGACTCCTTAATGCTGTCTCAAGCAGTTGTCCTGGCAAAATCCCAACCAATCATCTAGAGTGGGTTATTGGTGAGGTGTGCTCCTTTATAGCATAATCAAATGCACCCTCTGCTACCAATCATATAACCATATAACCATATAACAATTACAGCACGGAAAGAGGCCATCTCGGCCCTTCTAGTCCATGCCAAACTCTTACTCTCACCTAGTCCCACCGACCTGCACTCAGCCCATAACCCTCCATTCCTTTCCTGTCCATACATCTATCCAATTTAACTTTAAACGACAACATCGAACCTGCCTCAACCACTTCTGCTGGAAGCTGGTTCCACACAGCTACCACTCTCTGAGTAAAGAAGTTCCTCCTCATGTTACCCCTATACTTTTGTCCTTTAACTCTCAACTCACGTCCTCTTCTTTGAATCTCCCCCACTCTCAATGGGAAAAAGCCTATCCACATCAACTCTATCTATCTCCCTCATAATTTTAAATACCTCTATCAAGTACCTCAACCTTCTACGCTCCAAAGAATGAAGACCTAACTTGTTCAACCTTTCTCTGTAACTTACGAGATGAAACCCAGGCAACATTTTAGTAAATCTCCTCTGTACTTTGTCAATGTTATTGACCACTTTCAATAATTCGATGACCAGAACTGTACACAATACTCCAAATTTGGCCTCACCAATGCCTTATACAATTTCAACATTACATCCCAACTCCTGTACTCAATGCTCTGATTTATAAAGGCCAGCATACTAAAAGCTTTCTTCACCACCCTATCCACATGAGATTCCACCTTCAGGGAACTATGCACCATTATTCCTAGATCCCTCTGTTCTACTGCATTCTTCAATGCCCTACCATTTACCATGTATATTTTGATTAGTCCTACCAAAATGTAGCACCTCAGATTTTTCAGCATTAAACTCCATCTGCCATCTTTCAGCCCACTCTTCTAACTGGCCTAAATCTCTCTGCAAGCTTTGAAAACCTACTTCATTATCCATAATGCACCTATCTTAGTATCATCTGCATACTTACTAATCCAATTTACCACCCCATCATCCAGATCATTAATATATATGACAAACAATATTGGACCCAGTACATATCCCTGAGGCACACTGTTAGACACCGTCCTCCAATCTGACACACAGTTATCCACCACTACTCTCTGGCATCTCCCATCCAGCCACTGCTGAATCCATTTTACTACTTCGATATTAATGCCTAACGATTGAACCTTCCGAACTAACCTTCCCTGTGGAACCTTGTCAAAGGCCTTACTGAAGTCCATATAGACAACATCCACCGCTTTACCCTCGTCAACTTTCTTAGAAACCTCATCAAAAAATACAGTAAGGTTTGTTAAACATGACCTTCCACGCACAAATCCATGTTGACTGTTCCTAAGCAGACCTTGTCTATCCAGATAATTATATATGCCATCTCTAAGAATACTTTCCATCAATTAACCCACCACTGACGTCAAACTCACAGGCTGATAATTGCTAGGTTTACTCTTAGAACCTTTTTTAAACAATGGAACAACATGAGCAATACGCCAATCCTCCGGCACCATCCCCGTTTCTAATGACATTTGAAATATTTCTGTCAGAGCCCCTGCTATTTCCACACTGACTTCCCTCAAGGTCCTAGGGAATATCCTGTCCAGACCCGGAGACCTATCCACTTTATTTTCCTTAAAAGCGCCAGTAATTCCTCTTCTTTAATCGTCATACTTTCCATAACTACCTTTCTTGTTTACTTTACCTTACACAATTCATATCCCTCTCCTTAGTGAATACCGAAGAAAATAAATTGTTCAAAATCTCCCCCATCTCTTTTGGCTCCGCACATAGCCATCCACTCTGATTCTCTAAGGGACCAATTTTATCCCTCACTATCCTTTTGCTATTAATGTAACTGTAGAAACCCTTTGGATTTATTTTTACCTTACTTGCCAAAACAGCCTCGTATCTTTTAGCTTTTCTAATTTCTTTCTTAAGATTCTTTTTACATTCTTTATATTCCTCGAGCACCTCGTTAACTCCAATCTGCCTATATTTATTGTAGATCCCTCTCTTTTTCCTAACCAAGTTTCCAATATCCATTGAAAACCATGGCTCTCTCAAACTTTTAACCTTTCCTTTCAACCTAACAGGAGCATAAAGATCCTGTACCCTCAAAATTTCACCTTTAAATGACCTCCATTTCTCTATTACATCCTTCCCATAAAACAAATTGTCCAAATCCACTCCTTCTAAATCCTCTTGCATCCCCTCAAAGTTAGCCTTTCTCCAATCAAAACTCTCAACACTGTGTCCAGTCCTATCCTTCTCCATAATTTTATTGAAACTAATGGTATTGTGATCACTGGACCCAAAGTGCTCCCCATCACATACCTCCATCACCTGACCTATCTCATTCCCTAACAGGAGATTCAACACTGCCCCTTCTCTAGTTGGTACCTCTATGTGTTGCTGCAAAAAACTATCTTGCACACATTTGATAAACTCCAAACCATCCATCCCTTCTACAGAATGGGCTTCCCAGTCTATGTGTGGAAAATTAAAATCTCCCACAATCACAACCTTGTGCTTACTACAAATATCTGCTATCTCCTTACAAATTTGCTCCTCCAGTTCTCGGTCCCCATTAGGTGGTCTATAATACACCCCTATGAGTGTCACAACACCTTTCCCATTCCTCAATTCCATTCAAATAGCCTCCCTAGATGAGTCCACTAATCTATCCTACCAGAGCACAGCTGTTATATTTTCTCTGACAAGCTGTTGCCCCTCTGACAATCTCTCCCCCTCTTGCCCCTCCTTTTCTATCACACCTGAAGCAACGAAATCCTGGAATATTTAGTTGCCAATCACACCCCTCCTGCAACCATGTTTCACTAATAGCTACAACATCATATTTCCAGGCATCAATCCATGCTCTCAGCTCATCCACCTTTCTTACAATGCTCCTAGCATTAAAATAGATGCATTTAAGAAACTCTCCACCTCTTACTCTCTGTTTATCCTTAATGGAGCAAACAACTTTGTTATCTTTTTCTTCCTTTTCCCCTACATCTTTGGTCTGAGTGCTCCCGATCTCTGTCCCCTGTCTATTCTCCCTCACACGCTTTCTCTATTTGTGAACTAACCTCCTCTCTCCTAATCTCTTCAATTTGATTCCCACCCCCCCAACCATTCTACAAACGTTTGTAGTTTAAAGTCACCTCAGTAGCCTTCGCAAATCTCCTCGCCAGGATATTGGTCCCCCTAGGATTCAAGTGCAATCCGTCCTTTTTGTACAGGTCACACCTGCGCCAAAAGAGGTCCCAATGATCCCTCTTGAATCCCTGCACCCTGCTCCAATCCCTCAGCCACGCATTTATCCTCCACCTCATTGCATTCCTACTCTCACTGTCGCGTGGCACAGGTGGTAATCCTGAGATTACTACCTATGCAGTCCTTTTTCTCAACTCCCTTCCTAACTCCCTATATTCTCCTTTCAGGACCTCTCCCCTTTTCCTACCTATGTCATTGGTACCTATATGTACCATGACTTCTGGCTCCTCTCCCTTCCACTTCAGGATATGTTGGACGCGATCAGAAATATCCCAGACCCTGGCACCAGAGAGGCAAACTACCATCTGGGTCTCCGGACTACATCCACAGAATTGTCTATCTGACCCCCTAACTATAGAGTCCCCCATTACTACTGCCCTCCTCTTCCTCTCCCTACCCTTCTTAGCTACAGGGCCGGACTCTGTGCCAGAGGCACAGCCACTGTTGCTTCCCCCAGGTGTGCTTTCCCCCCCAACAGTACTCAAACAGGAGTACCTATTGTCAAGGGGCACAGCCACTGGGGTACTCTCTCTAGAACCTGACTCTTCCCCTTCCCCCTCCTAACCGTGACCCACTTGTCAGCCTCCCATGGCCCCGGTGTGACTACCTGCCTGTAACTCCTCTCTATCAACTCCTCACTTTCCCTGACCAGACGGACGTCATCCAGCTGCAGCTCCAGTTCCGTAATGCGGTCCCTTAGGAGCTGCATCTTGGCGCACCTGGTGCAGATGTGGATGTCTCGGAGGCTGGGAGTCCCCAGGACCTCCCACATCCGACACCGAGAACAACAAGCTGCCCTCACACTCATACTTCCCCCCTTTCCTCAAATAACAGGAAAAAGTGAAAAACCAAATATTTCTCCCCAATATGATTGAGGAGAAATTGATAGCCAGTAATTAGTCAACATGAACAGGATGTATTTGGACAAATCTCCTCCCATTTTCTTTCACTCTTCTACCTACTCACTTTCAAGAACTCTACAACAAAGGTTCTCAGATTTTTTTTTTGTACATTTTGGCTTTTTTGCATAGCACATTGGTTGTTTGTCAATCTTTGTTCATATGTATTCTAATGTATTTCTTTGTTTTTCCTGTATGACTGCAAGAAAGCAAATCTCAAGGTAGTATAGGGTGACAACCACGAAAAGAGTGGTGACGACTGGAGAGTCAGTGACAGCCCGGAGAGACGGCAACCAGGGCAGAACGGGCTGGCAACCCAATCTGCATCCTCTGAGAGGAGGACCCACACAAAAGTCACAAAGAATCTAAGGAAAAGATACCCCCAGGGGTGCCCGAGAGGCGGGGAGGATGAGCACCCCAGTCGAATGGACACAATGACATCAGACCCAGGCAATGAACAAATGACGATGAGGAAGCAGTGTGCATGTGGCAAAATCTGCAAGAATGATCGTGGCTTGAAGATCCACCAAGTGAGGATGAAGTGTTTGGCGGGAGCAGGAGCAGCACAACGCGCAGGTGTCCAACCTGGTGAGACGAAGGAGGGGCCAGGCCCGGAGTCACCCCATAGTGCCCGGAACCTCCAAGTGTTGCAAACTAATCCCTCGAACATGAACTCTAACAGGAGGTGGATCAAATGGCCTGCAGCTAACACGACTTCACTGTGGAAGCAGTTTGATGACGATGTTAACCAAATTCTGGAGGCAATGGCGAAGGGAGGGGTTGATAGGAAGCTGCAAGCCATGACAACAATTATTGTTAGTATCGCAGCTGAACGGTTCGGAGAAGAGGAGATGGAAGGCTCCAAAACATCTTACTCGAAGAACCAAAGAGCATTGAGGATCCACAACATCAGGCAGGAGATGAAAGCGCTGAAGTCCCAATACAAGGAGGCAGGAGAAGAGGAGTGCATTGGCTTGGCGCAGCTGATGTGCATACTACGAAAGAAGATCAGGGTTCTAGGCCGGGCAGAGTGGCATCGGAGGCGGCGTCGTGAAAGGGCTCAAAAACGTGCTGCCTTTATTGCCAACCCCTTCAAGTTCACCAAGGAGTTGCTGGGGGAGAAGCGCAGTGGGAAACTGGCCTGTTCGCAGGAAGACATAGACCAACATCTGAAGAAGATATATAATGATCCTGAAGGAGAGCAGGAGTTGAGAGAGTGTGACATCCTAATAGACCCACCTGAACCGGATGTGCAGTTCGACATGTCAGAGCTGCAACTAAAGGAAGTCAGAGAGGTCGTCCGCAAAGCAAGGGCAAGCTCGGCTCCAGGACCAAGCAACACCTCGTACAAAGTGTACAAGAACTGCCCCAAACTCCTGCTGCGTCTGTGGAAGATCCTGAGAATCTTCTGGAGAAGGGGGAAGATCCCAGAACAGTGGAGAGTGGCTGAAGGGGTGTGGATCCCGAAGGAGGAAAATGCCACCCAGGTAGATCAGTTTCACATCATCTCCCTGCTGTGTGTCGAGGCGAAGATCTTCTTCAGTGCAGTTTCCAACCGGTTGTGCACCTACCTAGCAAAGAACACCTATATTGATACATCAGTCCAGAAGGGTGGCATTTCAGGAATGCCAGGCTGTCTGGAGCACATCGGTATGGTGACGCAGCTCATCAGGGAGGCCAGAGAGAACAAGGGCACCTTGTCAGTGTTGTGGCTCGACCTGGCAAATGCATATGGCTCCATTCCACACAAGCTGGTGCAGCTCACACTGACCAATTATCACGTCCCTAGCATAATCAGAGACCTTATCGCTGATTATTACAGCAACTTCAGGATGAGGGTCTCTTCAGGAGCAATTACATCAACTTGGCACCGGGTGGAGATCGGCATCATCACAGGGTGCACTATCTCAGTGACACTGCTCTCCCTAGCCATGAACATGCTCACTAAGTCTGCTGAACCAGAGTGCAGAGGGCCCAGAATGAATTCCGCTCAACGGCAACCACCTATCAGGGCATTCATGGATGACCTCACAGTCACCACAGAATCAGTCCCAGGCTGCCGGAGGATTCTGCAAGGGCTCAAAAAGCTGGTGGAGTGGGCCCGGATGCGTTTCAAACCTGCCAAATCAAGATCGATGGTGCTGAGGAAAGGGAAGGTGGAGAACAAGTTCCGGTTCAGCATCGCAGGCACAGCCATCCCAACCATCACAGAAAAGCCAGTCAAGGGCTTAGGCAAAGTTTTTGACAGCTCTTTAAGGGACACAACATCCATTCAGGCAACCTGCACCGAGTTGGATGGCTGGCTGAAATCTGTGGACAAGTCTGGCCTACCTGGGAAGTTTAAAGCCTGGGTGTATCAGCATGGCATTCTTCCCAGAATCCTGTGGCCCCTCCTCGTCCATGCAGTTCCAATCTCGACAGTCGAAACCTTAGAGAGGAGGGTTAGCAACCACCTCAGGAGATGGCTGAGGCTGCCAAAGAGCCTGAGCAGCATCGCACTCTATGGACACCACAACAAATTTCAACTGCCCTTCAAATCCTTGGAGGAAGAATTCAAGGTAACAAGAGCCAGAGAAGTGCTACAGTATAGGGACTCAAGTGACCCGAAGGTGGCTAGAGCAGGGATCCAAGTAAGTACTGGCAGGAAGTGGAGGGCAGAGGAAGCTGTTCAGGAGGCAAAGGTGAGGCTGCGTCACAGGAGGCTGGTGGGAGTGGTCACACAAGGCCGAGCTGGGCTAGGATCCTTTCCAACTCCCCAGATGGACACCAGAGGGAAGGAAAGGCGTCGTCTAGTTCAGGAGGAGGTGAGAGCAGTAGTGGAGGAGATGAGAGCCTGCAAGGCAGTGGGAATGAAGCAACAGGGAGCTTGGACAAGCTGGGAGAATGTGGTTGAGAGGGAAGTGACCTGGGCTGATCTTTGGAAAGTGACTTTGGAAATCTGAAACACACCGTATGCAATTTCTCATCCAGGCAGTGTACGATGTGCTTCCAAGCCCATCAAACCTGCACACATGGGGCAAGGCAGAGTCACTGTGCTCCAAGCAAGGAAGCCTGGAGCACATCCTCAGCGGCTGTGCAAGGGCACTTGGTGAGGGACGGTACCGATGGAGGCATGATCAGGTCCTGAAGACCATCGCTGAAGCCGTCAGCGCAGGAGTTGAGTGGGCGAAGTGGTCCCGACCCTCCAAGCAGACCATTGCCTTTGTCAGAGCTGGGGAGCAGCCAATACCTGCCAAAAGAACATCTGCAGGCATTCTGACCTCTGCAAGGGACTAGCAGCTGTTGGTGGACCTCGAAGGGCAGCTGAAGTTCCCCAACCATATCGCAGCCACCACCCTGCGACCAGACATTGTCCTAGTGTCTGAGTCTACTAAGCAAGTGGTGCTGCTGGAGCTGACAGTCCCATGGGAAGATAGCTTGGAAGAGGCCTTTGAAAGGAAGCTCTCCAAGTACGCAGGACTGGTCAGCAACTGTCAGCAGGCTGGATGGAGAGCGAGGTGTCTCCCAGTGGAGGTTGGTTCTAGGGGATTCATAGCCTGTTCTTTAGTTAGAGCCTTCAGCATTTTGGGCATCGAGGGAGAGAGGAAGAGGAGAGCCATCCGCAGTACCACTGATGCAGCAGAGAGGGCCTCAGGATGGTTGTGGCTCAAAAGAGAGGAGCCATGGAGTTATAAGTAGCTAGCCATCTGGACACAAGCTGGGGTCTGATCAGCTCCGGCTGGGTCACCTGGAGGAGGTTGTATGATGTTGAAAGACCCGAAACACTCGATGATTCCAGGAACATCACTGAAGATGTGTCCAGAAGCATCAATAGATGTATGTACACAGTGGTAACATATATGTATCTTGATAATAAATTTACTTTAATTAGAGATGGCAGAAGTTATGAAAAGTAACTTTATCTACTGCCAGAATGTGGCCACACTCAGGTTGGAGGAGCAGCACTTTATATTCCATCTGGTAGCCTCCAATCCAATGGCATGAACATCGATTTATTGAATTCGATAATAATAATAGTAATTCCACCCCTCCCCCACCATTCCCATACCTGTTTCTCTCTCTCAGCTCATCTCCTTACCTGCCCATCATCTCTCTCTGGTGCTCCTCCCCCTTTCCTTTCTTCCATTGTCACCTGCCCTCTCCTATCAGATTACCGCTTCTCCAGCCCTTTATCTCTTTCACTTATCAGCTTCCCAGCTCTCCCTCTCTCCCAGTTTCACCTATCACCTACCACCTTGTACTTCTTCCTCCTCTCCCCCACCTTCTTGCACTAACTTCTCATCTTTTTTTCTCCAGTCCTGATGAAGGGTCTCGGCCTGAAGTGTCGATTTGTCCATAGATGCAGCCTGACCCGCTGAGTTCCTCCAGCATTTTGTGTGTGTTCCTTGGATTTCCAGAATCTGCAGATTTTCCCTTGTCCATTTTTCTGCTTTAACACAATAATTATGGTACATCTGTGTGGCTCGCTGCATTACTGCAAAGAGTATTTAAGAGGTTACCACATTACAGCAGGTCTGGAGTCATGTAGGTTGCCAGATTTCTTTCCCTGAGGATTGTAGGCAAACCAGGTAGGTTTTCAGACTTGTAAGTTCAAAATGTTACCTGTTAAATTTGGTAGCATGGTAGCACAGCATGGTGGAATTGTTCTACAGCCTCAGTGAATTCCGATCAGTGTTCAATTCCTGCCACCGATTGTAAGAATTTCGTACGTTCCACATGTACCATGTGGGTTTCCTCCAGGTGCTCTGGTTTCCTTCCACATTTCAAAGACACATGGCAAGGGTTCAGGTTAGTAGCTAGTGAGCATGCTATGTTGGCGCCAGAAGTGTGGTGACACTTGAGGTCTGCCCTGAGCACAATTCTCACTGATTTGAATTAACACAAATGATGCATTTCATTGTATGTTTCAATGTATGTGTGAAAAAGAAAGACAATCTTTATTCAGAGCTAACCGAAGGATAGAAAATTTTGTAACAGATGCCTATATAGCAGAAGCATTTCAAAATTAAAATATCTCTGCAGCAACAGATGCCCACCAGGAAACCACACACAGCTTGCACAGATTTTGTCACAAAGTTAGAAAAATCACTATAAAACATTTCTATATTTAATAACTATGCATGGAATATAATTATTTCAAGTATAATTCTTCTCTCTGTATTTTGTGTGCTTTCTTGAGTTTAACAGGGATGTCAAGAACCCAGTGCAAATTTCAAGTTTTTTGTTTATTTGCATTGTAGTGTGCTAATTGAGTAATTTACATTTCAAAATTGAATGCATATGCGATAGTGAAAATGGGAGTAATTTTTCACTTACCGTATCTGCTATTCAGGATCTGGGCTCTGCTGGCAACCTGTTGGCCACTTCTAATCAGCTTTGAGAAGTTGGTGGTGAGCCACTGTCTTGAACAGCTGTAATCCTTCTGATGAAGATGTACACACAGTGCGGTATTAACTCCTTCTAATAACTACCATAAACACCATCCGATCAAATAATACCGTGGAGAACATTCTAATTGGTTGCATCACCATCTAATATGAAGATGCCATTGCACAGATTGGTAAAATTTGTAGCAGTTTGCAAACTCAGCCAGCTACCACCACTAATAACAGGGGTATTAGTTCCCGCTACCACCAAGGACATCTTCAAAAGGTGATGCCTCAGCAAGGTGGCATTCATCATTAAGGACCACCATCACCCAGGACATGCCCTCTTCTGATTCACATACTGAACATTTTAGGAAAAGCTTCTTCACTTCCAGTATCAGAGTTCTGAACGGACAATGAACCCATGACCACCACCTCACCATTTTTGCTCTCTGTTTGCACTACTTATTTAATTTTTTAGTGTATTTCTTATTACAATTGATAGTATTTTTATGTATTGCACTGTACTGCTGCCACAAAACCACAAATTTCATGACATGTCAGTGATTCTGATTCTGAATTACTTTCACGAACTACCAAAGATTCTGACCAAAACATTTAACTTAATTGTACCTAACCTGACTGGTCTGGCTAGGAATAATTTTTTTGAGTTCTTTTCTCTGATTTTTTTTTGCTGTTCACTACTGTTCACCACTCTCAGCTAGCTTCTTTTTATTGTCACATGGAATCATGCATCCTGAGGTCAGGTCGGCTTTTGTTTCATAGTAGTTCATTCACAAGATGCTCCAATTCTAGTCTGACAACAATATTTCAGGATTTTGCTGGTTGCTACCAAATATTATCATCTCCCACCCAGATTATATTTTGCATCTTACTACCTTCAGCGCTTCTGTTTGTGGCATTCACCTCATGATGGGCGTTTGGTGATAATCAGCAAAATTGATCTGGTAACATGAACTTGCATGAATCTGAGAATCAGTGTTGAGGTTTTCTAGGTCCTCTCCTTCCCGATTGGTTATCACTGAGTTCCTAACCTCTGGGTGCACATGTTCGGGGAGGATGATGGAAGAATCTGGTACTTTATTTTGTAACTTATTAAAATACCGATCACACCTGTGATCAGAAGCTGTTGCTTGTTGATAGTTCTCCCAATTCATGCATTTCTCCATATGGTTGGGTTGAGTTGCTTTCTGATCTTGGCAAATTACTTGTAAACATTTCATCACCATACGAGGAGACATCATCAGTGCACTGATTGTGGTGTGTCCTCTGAATTATTTCTCCATATAATAATGAGGAAGACTTTGTAGGGACATCAGAGTTAGTTTTACTAACGTGTTATTCAAATCAGATGCTTAAGTCCATACTGGGTGACATGTCTGGTTTTATCCAGTTCAGATTTTGTACTACAAGTTTGATACAACTCAGTTACTTACAATAAAAAAACAGAAAAGGTTGGAAATATGTAGCAGATAGGTAAAGTTAACAATTCATGAAGACTCGTCATCAGAACTGCATTTGTAATATTTTCTGATTTTATTTCAAATTTCTTGCATCTACATTTGACTGTGAAACACCCTGATTTCCTTGGCTGTATAAGTCGAGGGAAGACAAACTTATCAAACTCATGAAATTGAGGCATGCTCCACCACACCCAAACCCCGGTTTGTGTGGATGCTGTGTCACTTGCTACCCTGTTACGAAGTAATGCCACGAAATAACAGACAGTACACTGCATACAATTAAAGGAATTGTATTGATGAATCTTAACTAAAGGGTTAGTAAAGAAAAACAAAAAGAAAAGGCCCCTTTCTAATTAAACAGTCAAATATGCACAAGTTGGAGCTCATCTTGAACTTCTCTGTCACTCACACGCTGGGCCCTCGTGGAAGCACACACCACCTTCCAAATATCGCTCACAATCCATCTCGAACAAAAGGGTCTCCCACCGGATCATATGCTACGACTGGTTCTCCCCAGAGTCTTTTCTCTTCATCTCCTCTTGAACAAAAGCTTCAAGCCCAACCTTAGTATTCCTCACCAGAGAAACCTGCCGTTAATTCAGCCATCTTAATTGGATGGCGCACATTTCTCATCATCTCTTATCTTCAACAATAACCCATCATAAGCTGAAATCAAGCAGATCTCACATACAACACAAAATTAAATACATACAGCATAACAGTAAAAAATATGAACCAGGGCATTACAACTGATTTCAAGTAATTACTAAAGAGGGTAGTTAATAGTCAGTTTTGTTACTGATCTCTGGTGTCGGATAAAGGGTAAGGAGAGATTCCTTTCCTCAAGAGGCACAAGTGAACCAGATGGGCTTTTACAACAGAAGGGTATTTTCATTATTATCCAGTGTCAATACTAGCATTTTACGCAGCCTATGCCTACGTTCAGCAAGACCTGGACAATATATAGGCGCATACTGATAAGTGGAATGTAACATTTTTACCATAAAGATACCAACCATTGACCAATCCCAACAAGAGAGAACCTAATCAACTGCCCCTGACCTACAGTGGTATTACTATTGCTGAATACCCCCACCAAAGACATCATGGTGTCTTTGTTAACTCGTGTTTCAGTAGAACCAGCCTTATAAGCACATTGCTGCGGGGGCTAGCATTAGGGACATCTCAGATTGGATCTATAACATTCCTAAGGAGGAGGGTAAGCAGACAAAGGTCATGGTCCACTCCAGTACCACTGGCAAAGGCAGGAAGGGAGTCTAGGTTTTGCAAAGTGAGTTTGGGGAGTTAGGTGCTAATTTAAAGGCGAGCACCTCCAGATTGGTGATTTTAGGATTGCTACCCATGCCACCTGTTAGCAATAGAAAGATAATACAGTACATCACATGGCTAATGAGATGGTGTGGAGGGAGTGGGGGTGGTTTCAAAGTTTTAGATCATTGGACTCTCTTCCAGGGAGTGGAACTTGTACAAACAGGATGGTTTGCACTTGAACTGTACGTTCTCCCTGTAGGTTTCCTCCAGCTGCTCCGGTTTCCTCTAACATTCCAAAAGACATATGGATTAGGATTAGTGAGTTGTGGGATGCTATGTTGGAGCAAGAAGTGAGCTGCCCAGCACAATCCTGATGATCTGACTTGGCCAAGCAACGTATTTCACTGTATGTTACACTGCTTCAATGTACATGTGACAATAAAGCTAATCTTTAATCTTTGATCTTTATTAGGGAATTTGGATCGGGACTACAGAGCAGCTTGGGAGCTGAATTCTGAAGGAAGGCAGTTTTTTAAAAAACTTCGAGTGCAAGAAGGACAAGAATGCGCAGGCACATGACATAACAGGACAACGCGAAGAGTTTAAAAAGGAGACCACCCTATACAGCGGGCAGCTGTCGGAGCGGGCAGTGGAGTGAGTGGTAGCAGAGCGTAGAGCTTTGCTTCAATGGGCTTCAGCGGTAAACGGGAAGAGGCGAGAGCAAAGCTCCAACTCTTTTTTTTTCTTCTTCCCCCACCCCCTTTCGCGAATCGGCCTGGACAGACAGGAACAGTACGGCTCTCACAGCTAAAGGTATGAGCTAATGGTTTAAAAAGTTCATCTGTTTGGCGAGGTAAGTGAGTGAGTAGACTTATTTTTCCTGTTTCATTCCTGTAGAATTAGATAGCATGCCTGCAGGGTTAGTGCTTTGTTCAAGGTGTCAGATGTGGGAATCCTGGGAGACCTCCAGCCTCCCTGATGGCCACATCTGCGCCAGGTGCACCGAGGTGCAGCTCCTCAGAGACCGTGTTAGGGATCTGGAGCTGCAGCTTGATGGCCTACTGCTTATCAGGGAAAGTGAAGAGGTGATAGACAGGAGCTACAGGGAGATAGTCATGCCTAGACTACAGGGGTCAGAAAACTGGGTCACTGTCAAGAGAGGGAAGGGAAATGCCCAGATAGTGGAGAGCAGACCTGTGGCTGTCCCCCTCAGCAACAAATATCTTGTTCTGGATGCTGTTGAGGGGGATGACCTGACAGGGGACGCCCATGGTGACCGGGTCTCTGGTGCTGTTGTGCAGGAGGGAAGGAGGGAGAAGAGGAAAACGGTAGTCACAGGGGATTCCATAGTTAGGGGAACGGACAGGAGATTCTGTGAGCCTGATAGAGATATCCACATGGTGCATTGCCTCCCAGGTGCCAGGGTACGGGATGTCTCGGATTGGGTCCTGAATATTCTGAAGGGGGAGGGTGAGCAGCCAGTTGTCTTGGTACATGTTTGTACCAATGACATCGATAGGGCAAAGGAAGAGGTCCTGAAGAGAGATTTCTGGGAGTTAGGAAGGAAGCTGAGAAGCAGGACCTCCGGGGTAGTAATCTCAGGATTGCTACCTGTGCCACGTGATAGCGAGGGCAAGAATAGTCGGATCAGGCAGATGAATGCGTGGCTGAGAGACTGGTGTAGGGAACAGGGCTTCAGATTCTTGGATCATTGGGATCTGTTCTGGGGGAAGTATGACCTGTTCAAAAAGGACAGGTTACACCTGAACCCGAAGGGGACCAATATCCTGGCGGGAAAGTTTAATAGAGCTGTTAGGGAGGGTTTAAACTAATTTGGCAGGGGGATGGGAACCAGACTGATAGAGCGGAGGAAGGGGAAAACAAAAATAAATCTAAGATAGTGAGCAGTAAAGATGTCAGGAAAGACAGGCAGGTGATGGGGCAAATTTGTAGTCATTGGGATGAGTTGCAGTGCAATAAAGTTACAGTGAAATCAAAGAGAAAAGTACCAAATACTGGTCTTAAGGTGTTGTACTTAAATGCACGCAGCATAAGGAATAAGGTGGATGATCTTGTCGTACAGCTACAAATTGGCAGGTATGCTATTGTGGCCATCACTGAGACCTGGCTAAAGGATGCATGTCTCTGGGAGCTGAACGTCCAAGGATACACGGTGTATCGGAAGGATAGGAAGGTAGGCAGAGGGGGAGGTGTGGCTTTATTGGTAAGAAATGATATTAAATCATTAGAAAGAGGTGATATAGGATTGGAAGGTGCAGAACCCTTATGGGTTGAGCTAAGAAATTGCAAGGGTAAAAGGACCCTGATGGCAGTTATTTATAGGCCTCCAAACAGCTGCAGTGATGTGGACTACAAATTACAACAGGAAATAGAAAAGGCTTGTCAGAAGGGCAGTGTTATGATAATTGTTGAGGATTTTAACATGTGAGTGGTTTGGGAAAATCAGGTCGGCACTGGATCTCAAGAGAGAGAATTTGTAGAATGTCTGCGAGATGGCTTTTTAGAACAGCTTGTTGTTGAGCCCACTAGGGGATCGGCTGTACTGGATTGGGTATTGTGTAATGAACTGGAGGTGATTAGAGAGATTGAGGTGAAGGAACCCTTAGGAGACAGTGATCATAACATGATTGAGTTCACTGTGACATTTGAAAAAGAGAAGCCAAAATCTGATGTGTTGGTATTTCAGTGGAGTAAAGGAAATTACAGTGGCATGAGAGAGGAACTGGCTAAAGTTGACTGGAAAGGGACACTGGCGGGAAGGACGGCAAAGGAGCAGTGGCTGGAGTTTATGTGAGAAATGAGGAAGGTGCAAGACAGGTATATTCCAAAAAAGAAGAAATTTTCGAATGGAAAAAGGATGCAACCGTGGTTGACAAGAGAAGTTAAAGCCAAAGTTAAAGCAAAGGAGAGGGCATACAAGGAAGCGAAAATTAGTGGGAAGACAGAGGATTGGGAAGTTTTTAAAAGCTTACAAAAGGACCCTAAGAAGGTCATTATGAGGGAAAAGATTAACTATGAAAGGAAGCTAGCAAATAATATCAAAGAGGATACTAAAAGCTTTTTCAAGTATATAAAGAGTAAAAGACAGGTGAGAGTAGATATAGGACCGATAGAAAATGATGCTGGAGAAATTGTAATGGGAGATAAGGAGATGGCAGAGGAACTGAACGAGTATTTTGCATCAGTCTTCACTGAGGAAGACATCAGCAGTATACAGGACACTCAAGGGTGGCAGGGAAGAGAAATGTACGCAGTCGCAATTACGACAGAAGAAGTACTCCGGAAGCTGAATAGTCTAAAGGTAGATAAATCTCCCGGACCAGATGGAATGCACCCTCGTGTTCTGAAGGAAGTAGCTGTGAAGATTGCGGAGGCATTAGTGATGATCTTTCAAAAGTCGATAGATTCTGGCATGGTTCTGGAGGACTGGAAGATTGCAAATGTCACTCCGTTATTTAAGAAGGGGGCAAGGAAGCAAAAAGGAAATTATAGACCTGTTAGCTTGACGCCAGTGGTTGGGAAGTTGTTGGAGTCGATTGTCAAGGATGAGGTTACAGAGTACCTGGAGGCATATGACAAGATAGGCAGAACTGAGCATGGATTCCTTAAAGGAAAATCCTGCCTGACAAACCTATTACAATTTTTTGAGGGAATTACAAGTAGGCTAGACAAGGGAGATGCAGTGGATGTTGTATATTTGGATTTTCAGAAGGCCTTTGACAAGGTGCCACACATGAAGGCTACTTAACAAGATAAGAGCCCATGGAATTACGGGAAAGTTACATACCTTGATAGAACATTGGCTGATTGGCAGGAAACAGAGATTGGGAATAAAGGGATCCTATTCTGGTTGGCTGCCGGTTACCAGTGGTGTTCTACAGGGGTCCGTGTTGGGGACGCTTCTTTTTGCATTGTACATCAACAATTTGGATTATGGAATAGATGGCTTTGTGGCTAAGTTTGCTGACGATATGAAGATAGGTGGAGGGGCCGGTGGTGCTGAGGAAACAGAGAGTCCGCAGAGAGACTTGGATAGATTGGAAGAATGGGCAAGGAAGTGGCAAATGAAGTACAATGTTGGAAAGTGTATGGTTATGCACTTTGGCAGAAGAAGTAAACGGGCAGGCTATTATTTAAATGGTGAGAGAATTCAAAGTTCTGCGATGCAACGGGATTTGGGAGTCCTCGTACAGGATACCCTTAAGGTTAACCTCCAGGTTGAGTCAGTGGTGAAGAAAGCAAATGCAATGTTGGCATTTATTTCTAGAGAATAGAGTATAGGAGAAGGGATGTGATGTTGAGGCTCTATAAGGCGCTGGTGAGACCTCACTTGGAGTACTATGGGCAATTTTGGTCTCCTTATTTAAGAAAGGATGTGCTGAGAGAAGGTTCACTAGAATGATTCCGGGAATGAGAATATTTGTATAAGGGCTAAGAGAGTTGTAAAAGCGCGCCTGAAGGCTTTGTGTGTCAATGCAAGGAGCATTCGTAACAAGGTGGATGAGTTAAAAGTGCAGATTGTTATTAATGAATATGATATAGTTGGGATCACGGAGACATGGCTCCAGGGTGACCAAGGATGGGAGCTCAACGTTCAGGGATATTCAATATTCAGGAGGGATAGACATGAAAGAAAAGGAGGTGGGGTGGTGTTGCTGGTTAGAGAGGAAATTAACGCAATAGAAAGGAAGGACATAAGCCGGGAAGAGGTGGAATCGATATGGGTAGAGCTGCATAACAGTAAGGGGCAGAAAATGCTGGTGGGAGTTGTGTACAGGCCACCTAACAGTAGTAGTGAGGTTGGGGATGGTATTAAACAGGAAATTAGAAATGTGTGCAATAAAGGAACAGCGGTTATAATGGGTGACTTCAATCTACATGTAGATTGGGTGAACCAAATTGGTAAAGGTGCTGAGGAAGAGGATTTCTTGGAATGTATGTGGGATGGTTTTTTGAACCAACCTGTCGAGGAACCAACTAGAGAGCAGATTATTCTAGACTGGGTATTGAGCAATGAGGAAGGGTTAATTAGCAATCTTGTCGTGAGAGGCCCCTTGGGTAAGAGTGACCATAATATGGTGGAATTCTTCATTAAGATGGAGAGTGACATAGTTAATTCAGAAACAAAGGTTCTGAACTTAAAGAAGGGTAACTTTGAAGGTATGAGACGTGAATTAGCTAAGATAGACTAGCAAATGACACTTAAAGGGTTGACGGTGGATATGCAATGGCAAACATTTAAAGATCGCATGGATGAACTACAACAATTGTTCATCCCAGTTTGGCAAAAGAATAAATCAAGGAAGGTAGTGCACCTGTGGCTGACAAGGGAAATTAGGGATAGTATCAATTCCAAAGAAGAAGCATACAAATTAGCCAGTAAAAGTGGCTCACCTGAGGACTGGGAGAAATTCAGAGTTCAGCAGAGGAGGACAAAGGGCTTAATTAGGAAGGGGAAAAAAAGATTATGAGAGAAAACTGGCAGGGAACATAAAAACTGACTGTAAAAACTTTTATAGATATGTGAAAAGAAAAAGATTGGTTAAGACAAATGTAGGTCCCCTACAGACAGAAACAGGTGAATTGATTATGGGGAGCAAGGACATGGCAAACCAATTGAATAACTACTTTGGTTCTGTCTTCACTAAGGAGGACATAAATAATCTTCCAGAAATAGTAGGTGACAGAGGGTCCAGTGAGATGGAGGAACTGAGGGAAATACATGTTAGTAGGGAAGTGGTGTTAGGTAAATTGAAGGGATTAAAGGCAGGTAAATCCCCAGGGCCAGATGGTCTGCATCCCAGAGTGCTTAAGGAAGTAGCCCAAGAAATAGTGGATGCATTAGTGATAATTTTTCAAAACTCTTTAGATTCTGGACTAGTTCCTGAGGATTGGAGGGTGGCTAATGTAATCCCACTTTTTAAAAAAGGAGGGAGAGAGAAACCAGGGAATTATAGACCGGTTAGCCTAACATCGGTGGTGGGGAAACTCCTGGAGTCAGTTATCAAAGATGTGATAATAGAACATTTGGAAAGCGGTGAAATCATCGAACAAAATCAGCATGGATTTGTGAAAGGAAAATCATGTCTGATGAATCTCATAGAATTTTTTGAGGATGTAACTAGTAGAGTGGATAGGGGAGAACCAGTGGATGTGGTATATTTGGATTTTCAAAAGGCTTTTGACAAGGTCCCACACAGGAGATTAGTGTGCAAACTTAAAGCACATGGTATTGGGGGTAAGGTATTGATGTGGATAGAGAATTGGTTGGCAGACAGGAAGCAAAGAGTGGGAATAAACGGGACCTTTTCAGAATGGCAGGCAGTGACTAGTGGGGTACTGCAAGGCTCAGTGCTGGGACCCCAGTTGTTTACAATAAATACTAATGACTTGGATGAGGGAATTAAATGCAGCATCTCCAAGTTTGCGGATGACACGAAGCTGGGCGGCAGTGTTAGCTGTGAGGAGGATGCAGGGTGACTTGGATAGGTTAGGTGAATGGGCAAATTCATGGCAGATGCAATTTAATGTGGATAAATGTGAAGTTATCCACTTTGGTGGCAAAAACAGGAAAACAGATTATTATCTGAATGGTGGCCGATTAGGAAAAGGGGAGGTGCAATGAGACCTGGGTGTCATTATACACCAGTCATTGAAAGTGGGCATGCAGGTACAGCAGGCGGTGAAAAAGGCGAATGGTATGTTGGCATTTATAGCTAGAGGATTCGAGTACAGGAGCAGGGAGGTACTACTGCAGTTGTACGAGGCCTTGGTGAGACCACACCTGGAGTATTGTGTGCAGTTTTGGTCCCCTAATCTGAGGAAAGACATCCTTGCCATAGAGGAAGTACAAAGAAGGTTCACCAGATTGATTCCTGGGATGGCAGGACTTTCATATGATGAAAGACTGGATGAACTAGGCTTATACTCGTTGGAATTTAGAAGATTGATGGGGGATCTGATTGAAACCTATAAAATCCTAAAGGGATTGGACAGGCTAGATGCAGGAAGATTGTTCCTGATGTTGGGGAAGTCCAGAACGAGGGGTCACAGTTTGAGGATAAAGGGGAAGCCTTTTAGGACCGAGATTAGGAAAAACTTCTTCACACAGAGAGTGGTGAATCTGTGGAATTCTCTGCCACAGGAAACAGTGGAGGCCAGTTCATTGGCTATATATAAGAGGGAGTTAGATATGGTCCTTGTGGCTAAAGGCATCAGGGGGTATGGAGGGAAGGCTGGTGCAGGGTTCTGAGTTGGATGATCAGCCATGATCATACTGAATGGCGGTGCAGGCTCCAAGGGCCGAATGGCCTACTCCTGCACCTATTTTCTATGTTTCTATGAGAGGGTTAACATATGAGGAACGTTTGTCCGCTCTTGGACTGTATTCCTTGGAGTTTAGGAGAATGAGGGGAAACCTCATAGAAACATTTCGAATGTTGAAAGGCATGGACAGGGTGGATGTGGCAAAGTTGTTTTCCATGATGGGGGAGTCTAGTATGAGAGGGCATGACTTAAGTATTGAAGGGGGCCCATTCAGAACAGAAATGCGAAGAAATTTTTTTAGTCAGAGGGTGGTAAATCTATGGAATTTGTTGCCACGTGCAACAGTGGAGGCCAAGTCATTGGGTGTATTTAAGGCAGAGATTGATAGGTATCTGAGTAGCCAGGGCATCAAAGGTTATGGTGAGAAGGCAGGGGTGTGGGACTAAATAGGAGAATGGATCAGCTCATGATAAAATGGTGGAGAAGACTCGATGGGCTGAATGGCCGACTTCTGCTCCTTTGTCTTATAGAATGAGACAGGGCAGGTGAACGAAGTTTATAGTGGAATACGTCTTATGATTGGAATGCCATTAGTTTAAAGATAATTATGGAGACAGATAGGATTGGTCCTTAGGTTGAGATTCTAAATTGAAGAAATGCCTATTTCATGGCATCAGAAAGGATTTGGCCGGTGTGGATTGCGACAGGAATGTTTGCTAAGTGTGAAGCCTTCAAAGGTGAAATATTAAAAGTATGGAGTTTGTATATTTCTTTTAGAATAAAGGTCAAGGCTAAAATTTTTTGGAACCTTGATTTTTGAGAGGTATTGAGGTCCTAGTTAAGAAGAAGAAGGAGATATTTAGCAAATAGAGACAGCAAAGAATAAATATGGCACTTGAGGAGTATAAGAAATGTAAGAGAACATTTAACAGGGCTAAATCTGATTGCTCTGGCAGACAAGGTGAAAGAGAATCTCAAGGACCTCTACAGATATATTAAGTACAAGGATAGCAAGGGACAAAATTGGTCCACTTGAAGTATAGCGTAGTCATTTATGCATGGAGCCAAAAAGGACTTTTGTATCAGTATTTACTCAAGATATGGACATAGAGTCTATATACAGTAACTGAGACAAAACAGTTGTGAAGTATTTGGATTACAGAAAAGGAAATGCTTTCTGTCTTGAGGCAAATTAGGGAGAAGATGTCCCCTTGGGCCTTATTGGAAGCCAGTGCAGAAATTGCAGGGTCTCTAGCACAGAAGTATTTAAAACATTGTTAATAATGGGTGAGATGACAGAGGACTGAAGCATAGTTAATATTCTTCATTCTTCAAGAAAGGTTCTAAGAATAAATTGGAAAACTACAGGCCAGTGGGCCTGATGTCAGTAGTGGTTAAGTTATTAGAGGGTATTCTAGGGGATTGGATATATAAGTATTTGGATAGACAGCGACTGATTAGCCATTGTTTCTCAGCATAGGGTCCATAGACACCTTGCTTAATGGCATTGGTCCCATGGCATAAAAAAGGCTGGGAACCCCTAGATTAGAGATAGTCAACATGGCTTTATGGTCGTGTCTAACCAATCTTATAGAATTTTTTGAGGAGATTTCTGGAAATATGATGAAAGAAAGACAGTGTGCATTGTCTTCATGGAATTAGTAAGCCCTTTGACAGAGTCTCCCATGGGATGCTCGTCCAGAAGCATCAGTCACTTGGCATTTAGGATTTGATTCCATATTGGATTAGTAGGAAAAGCTAGAGAATGGTAGTAGGTACTTACCTCTGACTGGAGATCTGTACTAGCAGGAGTCAGTGCTGGGTCCGTTGTTGTTTATCATCTATATCAATGATCTGGATGTTAATGTGGTAAACTGAATCAGCAAATTTGCAGATGACACTAAGATAGGGGGTGTAGTGGACAATAAGGAAAACTATCAAAGCTTGTAGCAGGATCTGGACGAGCTGGAAAAATAGGCTGAAAAATGGTAGATGGAACTTAATGCAGACAAGTGTGAGGTGTTGCACTTTGGGAGGTCAAACCATGATAGGACTTACACAGTGAATGGTAGGGAACTGAGGAATGAGGTAGAACAAAGGGATCTTGGAATGCAGATTTGTAATTTCTTGAAAGTGCATCACAGGTAGATAAGGTCAAAAAGAAAGCTTTTGGCATTTAACCTTTATAAATCAGGGTATTGAGTGGAGTTGCGATGTTATGTTGAAGTTGTTCAAGATGTTGGCAAGGCCAAATTTGGAATATTATTTGCAGTTCTGGTCAGCTACTGGTGGAAATTGTGGATGCAAGTTCAATTGAATCAATTAAGAAAAGTTTGGATGTGCATGAATAGAAAGGGTATGGAGGATTAAGGTCCAGATACAATTTGATGTGTCTAGGCGGAATAACAGTTTGGCATGGATTAGGTGGGACAAAGGGCTTTTCTGTTGACCCAGATGAGTGCATTCCAACAGCCTTCAAGAAGCTCAACAACATTCAGAATAAGCAACTGAGATGACCGATTACCTCAACCACCACTCTACAGTATATTTTCATTTATTCTACCACCAGCTCACAATGGCTGCAGAGTGTCAATCACAATCTGCATGCAGTGGCTGTCTAGGTACTCTGACAGTAATTTCCGGCCCATGAACTCCGCCATCAAGAAGGATAATGGCAACAGACACAGGGACACCACTACTTGTAGCTTTCTCTCCAAACTGCACACCATTCTCATTTGGAAAGAAGAGAAGATGGCAACGCGATGCAGCGCGCAGCGGGCACTCCTGTGATGAATATCTGTTATTTGTCAAGTAGGATGCCGTGCACAATCCTGATTTGATGGAGACAGACGTGAGAAGCACGGAGGAACATCTGGTGAAACTTCTGAAATGCCTGTTAATCTGCCGCTGCTACTGTGCAATCCAGAATCTCCAGAGGGAAAGCCCTGAATCCTTGGCTTTGCCTATTGCTTGGCGGTTGGGGCCGGGGTCGAAGCGCTCGGCAGAAATGGTGCTCGGTGCTTGGTGTCGGAGGGCTGGTCGGAGGCTCGAAGTTTTCGGACGGACTCAGAGTCGGCTGTGGTCAGGTGCTTCCAGGGTGCTGCATCGGCAAGTTTGCAGCCCTGGAAGTTCATGGCAGGGAGAGTTTCTTCCTTCTACCGTCTGCGTGAGATGATGGGGCTATCAGGACTTGGAGACTTTTATTTTACCATGCCCATGGTCTGCCCTTCATCAAATTACGGTATTGCTTTGCACTGTTGTAACTATATGTTATAATTATGTGTTTTTTGTCAGTTTTAGTCTTGGTCTGTCTTGTGTTTTTCTGATTTCATACTGGAGGAACATTGTATCATTTCTTAATGCATGCATGCATTTCTAAATGACAATAAACGAGGATTGAGTGTCCTCATAATCTAATCTAATCTAAAAAATATATATCATTTGTCACTAATTGTCATTGGCTATAAATTCTGGAACTTCCAATCTGATCTTCTCATGACCTTTAGGGATTTCTTCTGAGTGCTCTGGTTTCCTGCCACATTCCAAAGACATACAAGTTGGGTTATTCCTCAATCTGAGCTTTTACCTCTTCTCACTTGCCTATTGCAAGCCCCTGGGTCTTCCCCTTCCCTTTCTCCTGTGGCCTTTCTCCTCTCCAGCCCTTAACACTTTCCTACCCACCTGGCATCACCTATCACCTTCCATCTAGCCTTTTTCCCTTCTCCCCACCTATATATTCTGTCATCTTTCCCCTTCCTTCTCAGTCCTGAAGAAGGGTCTCAGCCTGAAACATCGAATGTTTATTTATTTCCTTAGACACTACTGACCTGGTGAGTTCCTCCAGCATTTTGTGTGTATTGCTCTAGATTTCCAGCATGTGCAGACTTCCTCGTGTTTAAGGTTAGTAAGTTATGGTCATGCTATTTTGGTGGTGGAAGCATGGTGACATCATGGGCTGCCCCCAGCACAGCTTAGTCTGTGGTGGTTGCATCACAGTTTTGATGTTTTGATGTACATACGACAAATAAAGCTAAGCTTTTATAACAGCATTAGGTGTACCTTCACCTACAGGACTGAAGCACCACCATCTCAAAGGTATTGGGAATGCATAATAAATAGTAGCCTTGCTATTGAAATGGAAATCCAAGTAAATAAATTAAATTTGACTAAGTGAATTTATATTTTCTCATTGTGTTTGTGGAATTTGAACGATTCGAGATCATTAGTCCACCTACTCCAGTTATGTACCCAATTTGCCTCTGTTGATTGTCATACTAGTTATCTAATCTCTAGTAGTACTTTCATTTTCTATAACTTTGTGTCAGAACCTTGAAATTGTTTGTCAACAAAAATGTAATAACAACAATGGTTCTCATATTGTTAACCTGATGTTCCTTGAATGCAATGTTGTGCATGACTTTTAATAATTCACGGTATTGTCAGCTGGAACATTTTGTTTTGAACTCTATTATTGAACCACTATTAGCCTTTGCTGGTAACGGAACAATACCATTGGTTTAGGAGGCAGTTATTATTATCCTGCAGATTCCTCACTTACACTGCTTTTTAGTCAGTCTGCTAAACCTCTGCATATCTACACATTTCAAACCTCCCAGGATATATATTAATTTTCACAATTTTTTCCATCTATTTCTGGAGTGAGGTTAATCTACTGCACTCTGTGTTCACCTGACTTGCAGCCTTCACAGGCATGCCTGCCACTGTTTGATCATCTTGGTGCTGCCACTTCCTTTCCAGCCCCTGGCTGTTCATTTTTATCAACCTCATGCTTGCATGAACTTTCTCTTGCCTCAAGGTTCAGTTTGCACAATTGCAGCTCTAGCTTTTACCAAGATTCATTTGCTTCCAGTCTGTGAAATTTTTCTTTCTGCTCATTAGGGTGGCAAATTCACTTTTTATTTCTCATTGGATTCTTTTTATTGCATTTTAATTTAACTGATTTAATGCAACGCTTTTAATATTCACAAGTAATATATCGCTTTACTGTCCACCAGTTTTCACATGTTTCCCCTCACTGATTAACAAAGAGGTGGAGCATGCTGGACAAGTCCAGAGCTCCATACGGTAATGACTTAATAACCTGACCTACATACTCCTGGAGAAGTCTACAAAATAAAGTAGACTCCAAAAGGCAAGTGGGCATCAGGAAGTGTAACACTGAGGCCAGCCTCCGAACACCTTGATGATTTTGACAGCTCACCGTCACCAAAGGCTTTGGAATTGTTTTTACTGTTGATGGTATTTGCCAAAGTACTCACTAAGATATTTCAAAAACAATATCCACCAACTTAATAACTAAAAGGTTATGTTTCAAATAATTGCAAAAAATTTGTCCAAATTTCCAAGGTTTGCATTATGTTTCACAGTTGCTGACCTAAATACAATTTGGATAACTTCATTGAAAGCAATGTATTCTTTTCCACCCTCTCTTCCAACCTCCTTTTCTGCCACCCCCATCACCCTTTTTCTTCTCCTTCTTCCATCTTCTAGATGCTTCCTTCCACTGAGTACCACCCACCTCTTCTCCCATTATCCTCTGACCATTCCATTCCATACCTACTTTTTCCACTGTTCATTCCTCTCATTCTCTCCTGTCAGCCCCATCCTGTTCTCCTTCCTCCACTTTGCTTGTATTTCCTCTTGTCAACCTTTCTACATTCTTCCTCTATCTACTTCAAATAGAACGATGTTTCATTAATATAGAACAACTAGACTAGAGTAGGTTTTGGAATGAGACCATCTTCAGGACTGGAAAGGAAGGGGGAAGATGCCAGAATAAAAAGATGGGGGGAAGGGGAGAAGAATAGCTGGAAGGTTATATGTGAACCCAGGTGGGTGGGAAAGATAGAAGGCTGGAGATGAAGAAATCTGGTAAGAGAGGAGAGTGGACCATAAGAGAAAGGAAAGGAAGAGGGGCACGGGGGGGGGGAGGTGATAGGCAGGTGAAAAGAGGCAAGAGGCTAGAATGGGAAAGACAAGAAGAGAGGAGGGGCAGGTATTTTTTTTTTACAGAAAGGAGTAATCAATATTCATGCCATGAGGTTGAAAGCTGCTCAGGTGGAATATATGGTGTGCTTCCTCCACCCTGTTCTTCCATTCCACCTGGGTAGCCTCCAACTTGATGGCATGAATATTGATTTCTCCTTCTGGTAAAAAAAACCTCCTCCTCCCCTCTTTTTCTCTTCCCCACTCTGGCTTCTTACCTCCTGTCACCTGTCTATCACCTCCCCCTGGTGCCCCACCTCCTTCTCTTTCTCCTATGGTCCACTCTCCTCTCCTTTCAGATTCCTTCATATCCAAAGTTTAAAGTTCATAGTACACTTATTATCGAAGTACATATATGTCACCATATGCAACCCTGAAATTCATTTTCTTGCAGGCATACTCAATAAATCCATAATAGAACAATGACCATAATAGAATTAGTGAACAACTACACCAACCTAGGTGTTCAACCAATGTACAAAAGACAACAAACTGTGCAAATACAATAAGAAAGAAATAATAAATAAATCAGCAATAAATATCGAGAATGTGAAATGAAGAGTTCTTGAAAGTGAGTCCATAGGGTGTGGAAACATTTCAGTGATGTGGCAAGTGAAATTAAATGAAGTTATCCCATTTTGTTCAAGAGCCTGATGGTTGAGGGGTAATAACTGTTCCTGAGCCTGGTGGTGTGAGTCCTGAGGCTCCTGTACCTCCTTCTTGATGGCAGCAGTGAGAAGAGAGCACGACCTGGGTGGTGGGGATCCCTGATGATGGATCAAAGTTCAAAGTCGATTTATTATCGTAGTACATATATGTCACCGTATACAACCAGGAGAGTCATTATCTTGCGGGCATACTCAATAAATACATAGAATAATGACCATAATAGAATCAATGAAAGACCTTGCCATCTTGGGCATCTAACCAGTGTGCAAAAGACAACAAACTGTGAAAATACTAATGAAAGAAACAATAATAAAAAGTAAATAAGCAATAAATTCTGAGAACATGAGAAGAAGAGTCCTTAAAAGTGAGTCCATAGGTTGTGGGAATAGTTCAGTGATGGGACAAGTGGAGCTCTGTGAAGTTCTCTTCTCTGGTTCAAGAGCCTGATGGTTGAGGGGAAGTAACTATTCCTGAACCTGCTAGTGTGAGTTCTGAGGCTCCTATACCTTCTTCCTGTTGGCAGCAGTGAGAAGAGAGCATGACCTGGGTGTTAGAGGTTCCTGATGAAGGATGCTGCTTTCCTGCAAAAGCATTTCATGTAGATGTGCTCAATGGTAGGGAGGGCTTTACTCGTGATGGACTGGGCCACATCCACTATTTTTTGTAGGATTTTCCATTCAAGACCATTGGTGTTTTCATACCAGGATATGATGCAGCCAATCAATATACTCTCCACTACACATCTAAAGAAGTTTGTCAAAGTTTTAGATGCCACACCGAATCCTTGCAAACACATAAGGAAGTAGAGGCACTGCTGTGCTTTTCGTAGTTGCACTTACATGCTGGGCCCAGGAAAGGAACTCTGAAATAATATCACTGAAGAATTTCAAGTTCCTGATCCTCTCCATAGAAACCATAGAAACTACAGCGCAGAAACAGGCCTTTAGGCCCTTCTTGGCTGTGCTGAACCATTTTCTGCCTAGTCCTACTGACCTGCGCACGGACCATATCCCTCCATACACCTCCCATCCATGTACCTGTCCAATTTATTCTTAAATGTTAAAAAAGAACCCGCATTTACCACCTCGTCTGGCAGCTCATTCCATACTCCCACCACTCTCTGTGTGAAGAAGCCCCGCTAATGTTCCTTTTAAACTTTTCCCCCCTCACCCTTAACCCATGTCCTCCGGTTTTTTTCTCCCCTTGCCTCAGTGGAAAAAGCCTGCTTGCATTCACTCTATCTATATCCATCATAATTTTATATACCTCTATCAAATCTCCCCTCATTCTTCTACACTCCAGGGAATAAAGTCCTAACCTATTCAACCTTTCTCTGTAACTGAGTTTCTCAAGTCCCGGCAACATCCTTGTAAACCTTCTCTGCACTCTTTCAACCTTATTTATATCCTTCCTGTAATTTGGTGACCAAAACTGAACACTATACTCCAGATTCAGCCTCACCAATGCCTTATACAACCTCATCATAACATTCCAGCTCTTATACTCAATACTTTGATTAATAAAGGCCAATGTACCAAAAGCTCTCTTTACGACCCTATATACCTGTGACGCCACTTTTAGGGAATTTTGTGTCTGTATTCCCAGATCCCTCTGTTCCACTTCACTCCTCAGTGCCTTACCATTAACCCTGTATGTTCTACCTTGGTTTGTCCTTCCAACATGCAATACCTCACACTTGTCTGTATTAAACTCCATCTGCCATTTTTCAGCCCATTTTTCCAGCTGGTCCAAGTCCCTCTGCAGGCTCTGAAAACCTTCCTCACTCTCTACTACACCTCCAATCTTTGTATCATCAGTAAATTTGCTGATCCAATTTACCACATTATCATCCAGATCATTGATATAGATGACAAATAACAATGGACCCAGCACTGATCCCTTTGGCACACCACTAGTCACAGACCTCCACTCAGAGAAGCAATTCTTTACTACCAGTCTTTGGCTTCTTCCATTGAGCCAATGTCTAATCCAATTTACCACCTCTCTATGGATACCTAGCGACTGAATTTTCGTAACTAACCTCCCATGCGGGACCTTGTCAAAGGCCTTACTGAAGTCCATGTAGACAATATTCACTGCCTTCCCTTCATCCACTTTCCTGGTAACCTCCTCGAAAAACTCCAATAGATTGGTCAAACATGACCTACCACGCACAAAGCCATGTTGACTCTCCCTAATAAGTCCCTGTCTATCCAAATGCTTGTAGATTCTGTCTTTTAGTACTCCCTCCAATAACTTACCTACTACTGACGTTAAACTTACTGGCCTATAATTTCCCGGATTACTTTTCGATCCTTTTTTAAACAACGGAACAACATGAGCCACTCTCCAATCCTCCGGCACCTCCCCTGTAGACAGCGACATTTTGAATATTTCAGCCAGGGCCCCTCCAATTTCAACACTAGTCTCCTTCAAGGTCTGAGGGAACACCCTGTCAGGTCCTGGGGATTTATCTACCTTAATTTTCCTCAAGACAGCAAGGACCTCCTCCTTTTCGATCTGTACAATTTCCATAATCTCACTACTTGTTTCCCTTAATTCCATAGACTTCATGCCAGTTTCCTTAGTAAATACAGATGCAAAAAACCTATTTAAGATCTCCCCTATTTCCTTTGGTTCCGCACATAGCCAACCACTCTGATCTTCAAAAGGACCAATTTTATCCCTTAAAATCCTTTTGCTCTTACTATACCTGTAAAAGCTCTTTGGATTATCCTTCACTTTGACTGCCAAGGCAACCTCATGTCCTCTTTTAGCCCTCCTGATTTCTTTCTTAAGTATTTTCTTGCACTTCTTATACTCCTCAAGCACCTTATTTACTCCCTGCTTCCTATACATGTCATACAACTCCCTCTTCTTCTTTATCAGAGTTGCAATATCCCTTAAGAAGCAAGGTTCCTTATTCCTATTCACTTTGCCTTTAATCCTGACAGGAACATACAAATTCTGCACTCTCAAAATTTCTCCTTTGAAGGCTTCTCACCTACCGATCACATCCTTGCCAGAGAACAACCTATCCGAATCCACGCTTTTTAGATCCTTTCTCATTTCTTCAAATTTGGCCTTCTTCCAGTTAAGAACCTCAACCCTAGGACCAGATCTATCCTTGTCTATGATCAAGTTGAAACTAATGGTGTTATGATCACTGGAACCAAAGTGCTCCCCTACACAGACTTCAGTCACTTGTCCTAACTCGTTTCCTAACAGGAGATCCAATATTGTATCCCCTCTAGTTGGTCCCTCTACATATTGATTTAGAAAACTTTCCTGAACACATTTTACAAACTCTAAACCATCTAGACCCCTAACAGTATGGGAGTCCCAATCAATATATGGAAAATTAAAATCCCCTACCACCACAACTTTATGTTTCCTGCAGTTGCCTGCTATCTCTCTGCAGATTTACTCTTCCAATTCTCGTTGACTATTGGGTGGTCTGTAATACAATCCCACTAATGTGGCCATACCTTTCCTGTTTCTCAGCTCCACCCATAAGGACTCAGTAGACAAGCCCTCTAATCTGTCTGAGCACTGCTGTAATATTTTCCCTAACAAGCAATGCTACTCCCCCACCTTTCATTCCTCTGCCTCGATCACATCTGAAACATCGGAACCCTGGAATATTAAACTGCCAGTTCTGCCCCTCCTGTAGCCAAGTTTCACTAATTGCTATAACGTCATAATTCCACGTGTCAATCCACGCCCTCAACTCATCCGGCTTCCCCACAATACTCCTAGCATTGAAATATATACACCTCAGAAGATTTTTACCACCACTCACAACCTTTCTATTAGCGGATTTGCTTAAACTTTTAACATCATTTATTTTCACCCCAGCCACACTGTCAGCTCTGGCACTCTGGTTCCCATCCCCCTGCAACTCTAGTTTAAAGCCTCCCCAATAGCACTAACAAACCTCCCTGAAAGGATATTGGTCCCCCTGTAGTTCAAGTGTAACCCCATCTCTGATCCTCCAATGAGAACCTCTGATTTTCTTCTCTTGAAGTCAATCATCAGCTTGGTCTTTCTGACATTAAGTAACAGTTTGTTATTATGGCATCACTCAGACATACTTACAATCTTCCTCCTATGTAATGATTCATCACCACCTTTGATTTGGCCTACGACAGTGGTGTCGTCAATAAACTTGAAAATGGCATTGGAGCTGTGCTTAGCCACACAGTCATATGTGTAAAGTGAATAGAACAGAGGGTTGATCACACAGACCTTTGGTACACCTGTGCTGATGGAGATTGTGGAGGGTATGCTGTTGCCAATCTAAACTAACTGGGGTCTGTAAGTGAGGAAATTGAGGATCCAATTGCATAAGGAGGCATTGAGACCAAGGTGTTGGATTGGTTTTGAGAGGATGATGGTATTGAATGCTGAACTGTACTTGGTAAAGAGCATCCTGATGTATGCACCTTTGCTGACCAGATGTTCCAGGGTCCACAGCAGATGCCATCTCAAGAGCCTTTGAGATGGCATCTGCTGTGGACCTGTTGCTCCAGCAGGCAAATTGGAGCAGATCCAAGTTGCTTCTCAGGCAGGAATTGATATGTTTCATCACTGGCTTCTCAAATCACTTCATCACAGTGGATGTAAATGCTACTGGATGATAGTGGTTGAGAAAGGTTCTGTGTTCTTCTTAGGCATTGGTATAATTGAAGCCTGCTTGAAGCAGGTGGATACCTCAGAATGCTGAAGTGTGAGGTTAAGGATCTCAGTGAACACTCCATCCAGTTGATCAGCACAGGTCTTTAGTAATTGGCCAGATACCCCATCTGTGCTGGATGCCTTTTGTGGGATCAGCCTCAGAAACTAAAATCTCAGGACTTTTGGGGGCTGTGAGAGTTTGTGATGGTTCCTCCATGTTTTGACTGTCAAAGTGAGCAAAGAAGACATTGAGCTCATCTGAAAGTGAAGCCTTGCTGTCACCTATATCATGAGATTTAACTTTATAAGAGGTGATAGTGTTCAATCCCTACCACTACTGTTGATTATTCTTCATTGGTTCAAGTTTAGAATTCAAGTTAAGAATTGCCACTCCGCCCATGAGATGGCTTTCTGGTGATCGTACCTGGACCTCTCATAGTTTTCTTGGTCACTAGACTTGAATACCTCAAATATGGTCGTCTGCAGATTCCACATCTCATGATTCATCCAGGGCTTCCGATTGGGTAAGACTCTGAATGATTTTGTGCGAACACACTTGTCTACAACTGCTTTAGCTTTTACCTTTCCCACCACCTGGTTTCACCTATCACTTCCTAGTTATCCTTCTTCCCCTCCTCGACCTTTTTTATTATGGCATCATCCCACTTCCTTTCCAGACCTGAAGAAGGGTCTTGACCTGAAAAGTTGACTGTTTATTTCCATGGATGCTGACAGACTTATTGTGTTCTTCCAGCATTTCGTGTGTGTTGGCTGGGAAAATTGCTTTCTTCAAGACCAGCAACCCTCCCATGCCTTCTGACCAAAAATTTGCCAAGAATTCAATCTTTGCGTGTCAGGTACCTGGGAAAGGAAAACCACAAGGAAATAGAATGCCTTTTACTGATTTTGTTCAGGACAGACTACATTTAAATTAGATCATGAATATAGACCTGGTGATAACCCTATTGTTTGAGGTAGGAAAGTAAAATCCCTAACTTCTGGATACTGATTTCTTTAATTCTTTTTCCCAGCTTCCACTTGGACTATTATCTTCAGCCTGTATCACTAAAAGGCTAAGGGACGCCATCTACTCCAAGCTTCTAGACTGATTAATTGTTCCATTTATTTGTTTTCCTTTAATATGTGAAGCTTTTTAAGGCATTTTCTTCTTTTCTTCCCTTCTAGCATCTGCAATATTTTGCTTTTGTATCAATAAATTGATCAAAGTGTTCACAGTTCTGCAAAGCAGGTGTTGTGGATCGTGTGGAGGGCTGTCAGAAATTACAGCGGGACATTGATAGGATGCAAAACTGGACTGAGAAGTGGCAGATGGAGTTCAACCCAGATAAGTGTGAAGTGGTTCATTTTGGTAGGTCAAATATGATGGCAGAATATAGTTTTAATGGTAAGACTCTTGGCAGTGTGGAGGATCAGAGGGATCTTGGGGTCTGAGTCCATAGGAAACTCAAAGCAGCTGTGTAGGTTAACTCTGTGCTTAAGAAGGCGTACGGTGAATTGGCCTTCCTCAATCGTGGAATTGAATTTAGGAGCTGAGTGGTAATGTTGCAGCTATAAAGGACCCTCCACACGGAGTGCTGTGCTCAGTTTTGGTCACCTCACTACAGGAAGGATGTGGAAACCATTGAAAGGGTGCGGAGGAGATTTACAAGGATGTTGCCCGGATTGGGGAGCATGCCTTATGAGAATAGGTTGAGTGAACTCGGCCTTTTCTCCTTGGAGCGATGGAGGATGAGAGGTGACCTGATAGAGGTGTGTAAGCTCTATCTTATGCATAGAGGCATTGATTGTGTGGATAGTCAGAGGCTTTTTCCCAGGGCTGAAATGGTTGCCAGAAGAGGACACAGGTTGAAGGTGCTGGGGAGTAGGTACAGAGGAGATGTCAGGGGTAAGTTTTTTACTCAGAGAGTGGTGAGTGCGTGGAAACAGCTGCCATCAATGGTGGTGGAGGCGGATATGATAGGGTCTTTTAAGAGACTTTTAAATAGGTACATGGAGCTTAGTAAAATAGAGGCTATGGGTAAGCCTAGTAATTTCTAAGGTAGGGACATGTTCAGCACAACTCTGTGGGTTGAAGGGCCTGTATTGTGCTGTAGGTTTTCTATGTTTCTATAAAGCAACTGTTAGTTATTGAGTCTGTTCACTGATGCTTAGTATAGGTCTTATCAAGATATTTCGACCCTATACTTCATTAGAAACATTTACAAAAGAACCCAAATAAAATTGAACTCAGAGGAGATCAAGAGAAAAGCTCTCTACTAGGATCAATCATAACACAAAGGAAAACAACAGGAATTCTGCAGATGCTGGAAATTCAAGCAACACACATCAAAGTTGCTGGTGAACGCAGCAGGCCAGGCAGCATCTCTAGGAAGAGGTACAGTCGACATTTCAGGCCGAGACCCTTCGTCAGGACGAACTGGAGGAAGAGTTGGTAAGAGATTTGCAAGTGGGAGGGGAAGGGGGAGATCCAAAATGATAGGAGAAGACAGGAGGGCGAGGGATGGAGCCAAGAGCTGGACAGGTGATTGGCAAAAGGGATACGAGAGGATCATGGGACAGAAGGTCCGGGGAGAAAGACAAGCGGGGGGGGGTAACCCAGAGGATGGGCAAGGGGTATAGTCAAAGGGACAGAGGGAGAAAAAGGAGAGTGAGAGAAAGAATGTGTGTATAAAAATAAATAACGGATGGGGTACGAGGGGGAGGTGGGGCATTAGCGAAAGTTAGAAAAGTCGATGTTCATGCCATCAGTTTGGAGGCTACCCAGATGGAATATAAGGTGTTGTTCCTCCAACCTGAGTGTGGCTTCATCTTTACAGTAGAGGAGGCCGTGGATAGACATGTCAGAATGAGAATGGGATGTGGAATTAAAATGTGTGGCCACTGGGAGATCCTGCTTTTCCTGGCGGACAGAGTGTAGGTGTTCAGCAAAGCGATCTCCCAGTCTGCGTCGGGTCTCGCCAATATATAAAAGGCCACATCGGGAGCACCGGACGCAGTATATCACCCCAGCCGACTCACAGGTGAAGTGTCGCCTCATCTGGAAGGACTGTCTGGGGCCCTGAATGGTGGTAAGGGAGGAAGTGTAAGGGCATGTGTAGCACTTGTTCTGCTTACAAGGATAAGTGCCTACTGACTCTCACAGCTATCTGGACTATTCCTCTTCTCACCCTGTCTCTTGCAAAAATGCCATCCCCTTCTCGCAATTCCTCCATCTCCGCCGCATCTGCTCTCAGGATGAGGCTTTTCATTCCAGGACGAGGGAGATGTCCTCCTTTTTTAAAGAAAGGGGCTTCCCTTCCTCCACTGTCAACTCTGCTCTCAAACGCATCTCCCCCATTTCACGTACATCTGCTCTCACTCCATCCTCCTGCCACCCCACTAGGAATAGGGTTCCCCTGGTCCTCACCTACCACCCCATCAGCCTCCAAGTCTAACATATTATTCTCTGTAACTTCCGCCACCTCCAATGGGATCCCACCACTAAGCACATCTTTCCCTCCCCCCCTCTCTGCTTTCCACAGGGATCGCTCCCTACGCGACTCCCTTGTCCATTTGTCCCCCCCCATCCCTCCCCACTGATCTCCCTCCTGGCACTTATCCTTGTAAGTGGAACAAGTGCTACACATGCCCTTTCACTTCCTCCCTTACCACCATTCAGGGCCCCAGACAGTCCTTCCAGGTGAGGCGACACTTCACCTGTGAGTCGGCTGGGGTGATATACTGTGTCCGGTGCTCCCGATGTGGCCTTCTATATATTGGCGAGACCCGACGCAGACTGGGAGACCGCTATGCTGAACACCTACGCTCTGTCTGCCAGAGAAAGCAAGATCTCCCAGTGGCCACACATTTTAATTCCACATCCTATTCCCATTCTGACATGTCTATCCACGGCCTCCTCTACTGTAAAGATGAAGCCACACTCAGGTTGGAGGAACAACACCTTATATTCCGTCTGGGTAGCCTCCAACCTGATGGCATGAACATCAACTTTTCTAACTTTCGCTAATGCCCCACCTCCCCCTCATACCCCATCCGTTATTTATTTTTATACACACATTCTTTCTCTCACTCTCCTTTTTCTCCCTCTGTCCCTCTGACTATACCACTTGCCCATCCTCTGGGTTCCCCCCCCGCCTTGTCTTTCTTCCCGGACCTCCTGTCCCATGATCCTCTCGTATCCCTTTTGCCTATCACCCGTCCAGCTCTTGGCTCCATCCCTCCCCCTCCTGTCTTCTCCTATCATTTGGGATCTCCCCCTCCCCCTCCCTCTTTCAAATCTCTTACTAGCTGTTCTTTCAGTTAGTCCTGACGAAGGGTCTCGGCCTGAAACTTCGACTGTACCTCTTCCTAGAGATGCTGCCTGGCCTGCTGCGTTCACCAGAAACTTTGACATAAGACAAAAGAAGGTGGCTCTGGTTATTGTAAAATCAAATCAATTTAGCCCCAGGACACAGATTCAGGTGTTCCCCGGGGACAGAGTCCTCAGCCTAATAATCTTCAGCTATGGCATCAATGAGCTGCCCTTTCCCAAAAATTCAGAATGGAGGATGGACACTGCTCATAGTTGTATTGTTTAGTTCCATTCAGAATTTACACTTAATAACATTATCTGGAACTTGAAAACAAACCAGTGTCAGGAATGGTGACTGATTGTTATAAAAGACTAATTGACTGACCAATGTCTTTCAGGGGAGGAGATCTACCTTCTTTGATCTGATCTGCATGTGTCTCCAGACCCATAGCAAGGTGGTTGATTCCGAACTAACTGCTCTCTGAAATAGTGAGTCGATCTTATAATAGATAGTTGTCTCACAACTCGCAACCAGAAAAAAAGTTAAACCTGATTGACTTCCAGGCATTCATCTTATGTCAAGTTTGAACAGGAGAACATCACTCTCATTTCAGTTGACCTTATAGCATTCTTCTTGCAAATATCTGGATACTGTTATTGCAATATGGAGAGCTGGCCCACAGGTGACAAAGGGGGTATACTGGAGTGAGATAGATCAGCTGGTTGAATGGTGTCACAACCACCACCTTGCTTTCAAAGTAAATAAGACAAAGGAATTGATTGTGAACTTCAGGAAGTCAAGGGAACACACACCAGTCCTCAATGTAGAATCCACAGTGGAAAGGGTTAGCAGTTTCAAGTTCCTGGGTGTCAACGTCTCTAAAGATCTATCCTGGGCTCAATATTTGATGCAATTACAAAGAAGGCATGACAGCAGCTATATTTCATTTGAGGGGAATTGATATGACACCAAAGACACTCACAAATTTCTACAGATGTATCATGGAAAGCATTTTAATTGGTTGCATCAGCATCTTTATGGAAGGGTTATTGCACAGGATCGGAAAAAGCTGCAGAAAGTTGCAAGCTCAACCAGTTCCATCATCAGACAATGAACCCATATACACTACCTCAATACTTCTTTTTTTTAGTTTTGTTTTGCACTACTTATTTAATTTTTAAATATATATATATATATATATGTGTGTGTGTGTGTGTGTTTCTTATTGTAATTTATAGTTTCTTTATAATTATATATATATTGCAATATATTGCTATTACAAAACAACAAATTTCACGACAAATGGCACTAATATTAAACCCGATTCTGATTCTGATTCTGAAGTGTTTCAAGGAATAGGCTTACAATTTTCTAATCATAGTCACGTGTTATAAGCAATGCCTGAGCTTTCTATCACAACATCTAGCCACATTAAGACTAATTGATGATGGTATAATGACGTAGAGGGAAGAGGGAATGGAGTGAAGTCGAAGCCCATGAAGTCTAGTGGCATCAGATCAAAAATGAAGAGGGATTTTCCTGGTTAGCACCTACCATTATCGCTCATCTTCCACTACTCAGATCAGTGGTCCCCAGTACTTGGAAGAAGCATCTCAGTGCTTCAGTAGTTCTCGGAACTTGGAAGAAGTAGCCAGGGCATAAAATTTATTCTGTCTATGCAGAACATAGAACTTTACAGCACAGTACAGGCCCTTTGACCTACAGTGTTGTGCCAACCTTTTAACCTACTCTTAGATTAATATTACTCTTCCATTCCACATAGCCCTCCATTTTTCTGTATCCTTATGTCTACCTAAGAGTCTCTTAAATATCCCTAATTTATCTGCCTCTAACACCATCCACAGCAACACATTCCATGAACTTACCATTCTCTGTGTAAAAAAATCTACCTCTGAAATTTCCCCTTTTACTTTCCTTCAACTACCTTAAAGCAGATGATCCCAACCTGGGGTGCACGGACTCCCGTTCACAATGGTGTTGGTCCATGGCATAAAAACCGGCAGGAACCACTGCCTTAAAATTATACCATCTTGTCTTAGTTATTTCTGTCCTGAGAAGGTCTCTAGATAAGGCAGTATCCTGGTAAGTCTCCTCTGCAGTCTCTCTAAAGCTTCCATATCCTTCCTATAATGAGTCAACCCAAACTGAACACCAGACTTCAAGTGTGATCCAACCAGAGTTTTATAGAGCTGTAACATGGTTTTTGATCTCAGTCATCTGACTGATAGAGGCCAACACAGCATCTCCCTTCTTAACCAATTTGTATGGCAAATTTGAGGGATTTATGGATGTGGACTCCATGATCCTCTGTTCCTCCACATAATTAAGAATCCTGCCTTCAAGTTTGACTTTCCAACGTGTCTGTGAGCTTGTTAGTTTCACCTTTACAGGAATACAACTTCAACCATATAGATGTATACCATCAGATGAAACAACATCCCTCTGGACCAAGATGCACAACCCAGTACATGCAGTATAACTCATACACAACACATAAAGTAATATTACCACAAATAAATTAACAAATGATAAAATAGAGGTAAATGAAGGTGTATTTTCTACACAAATTAAAAAGTAAACAGTATAACTCCATTGATTCTTCATAAATGAGAAGGCATGGGATCCAAGGGGACATTGTTTTGTGGATCCAGAACTGGCTTGCCCACAGAAGATACAGAGTGGTTGGAGACGGGTCATATTCTGCATGGAGGTCGGTCACCAGTGGAGTGCTTCAGGGATCTGTTCTGGGATCCTTACTCTTCATGATTTTTATAAATGACCTGGATGGGATGGGTTAGTTTGCTGATGACACGAAGATTAGAGGTGTTGTGGTTAGTGTCGAGGGCTGTCAGAGGTTACAGCGGGACATTGATAGGCTGCAAAACTGGGCTGAGAAGTGGCAGATGGAGTTCAACCCAGATAAGTGTGAAGTGGTTCATTTCGGTAGGTCAAATATGATGGCAGAATACAGTATTAATGGTAAGACACTTACCAGTGTGGAGGATCAGAGGGATCTTGGGTTCCAAATCCATAGGACGCTCAAAGCAGCTGCACAGGTTGACTCTGTGGTTAAGAAGGCGTATGGTGTATTGGCCTTCATCAATTGTGGAATTGAATTTAGGAGCAGAGAGGTAATGTTGCAGCTATATAGGACCCTGGTCAGACCCCACTTGGACTACTGTGCTCAGTTCTGGTAGCCTCACTACAGGAAGGATGTGGAAACCATAGAAAGGGTGCAGAGGAGATTTACAAGGATGTTGCTTGGATTGGGGAGCATGCCTTATGAGAATAGGTTGAGACCTTGAATCGATGGAGGATGAGAGGTGACCTGATAGAGGTGCATAAGATGATGAGAGGCATTGATCATGTGGATAGTCAGAGGCTTTTTCCCAGGGCTGAAATGGTTGCCAGAAGAGGACACAGGTTTAAGGTGGTGGGGAGTAGGTACAGAGGAGATGTCAGGGGTACATTTTTTACTCAGAGAGTGGTGAGTGCTTGGAATGGGCTGCTGGCAATGGTGGTGGAGATGGATACAAATAGGGTCTTTTAAGGGACTTTTGGATAGGTATGTGGAGCTTAGTAAAACAGAGGGCTATAGGTAAGCCTAGTAATTTCTAAGGTAGGGACATGTTCGGCACAACGTTATGGGCCAAAGGGCCTGTATTGTGCTGTATGTTTTCTATGTTTCTATATAGGAGCTGAATTAGGCCATTTGGCCATTGATTCTGCTCCACTATTTCATCATGGCAGATCCACTTTTCCTCTGAGCCCCAATCTCCTGCCTTCTCCCTGTGCCCCTTCATGCCCTGATCAATCAAGAATCTAACAACCTTTGCCTTAAAAATACATAAACACTTGACCTCCATAGCTGACTGTGGCAAAGGATTCCACAGATTCACCACTCTCTGACTAAAGAAAACTTCTCCTTTCCTCCATTCTAAAAGGACACCCTTCTATTCTGAGGCTGTGTCCTCTGGCCTTGGACTCTCCCACCATAGGAAACATCCTCGCCACACCCACTCTATCAAGGCTTTCAACATTGAATAGGTTTCAATAAGGTCACCCCTCATTCTTCTGAATTCCAGCGAATACAGGCTTAGAGCCATCAAATGCTTTACATATAACAAGCCATTCAATCTTGGAATCATTTTCGCAAATCTCCTTTGAATCCTCTCCAGTTTTGGCACATCCTTTCTAAGATAAGGATTGCTCACAATGCTCCAGCTGAGCCATCACCAGTGCTTTATAAAGTCTCAACATTACATCCTTACTTTTATGTTCTAGTCCTCTTGAAAATGTATTTGCCTTTGGGGGAACCCTGTACTGACTACTTACTTACACCACGTTGTATTTGCCTTCCTCACCACCGACTCAACATGCAAATTAACCTTTGGGGAATCCTGCATAAGGATTCCCAAGTTCTTTCCACCTCAGTTTTTTGTATTTTCTCTCCATTTAGAAAATAGTCAACCTTTTCATTTCTTCTACTAAAGTGCATGGCCATAGGCTTCCAAACACGTATTCTATCTGCCATTTCTTTGTACATTCTCTTTAGAACAGGTAATTTTTTTATGTCCGTGAATCCTTCGTCTATAATTCAGTGTTTGCAGGATGGTAGTTAAGGCAATGGAATGCTCCTCCGGTAAGATGTGGGATTTCAGGGTACCTAACAGTCTCCTTGATGACTACATCTGTGGAAAATGCACCTAATTTCAACTTCTGATTGACCAACTCAATGAACTGGAGCTGGATGAACTTAGCACCATCTAGGAGACTGTAAACCTCATAGTTGAAACTTTTATTGAGGTGGTCACAACCAGAGTCTAGACTTCAGATAGAAGGCGGGTGACCACCTGGAGAGGTAAGAGGAGTAAGCAGTCAGTACTGAGCTCCCCCATGGCCATTCCCCTCAGCAACAGGTATACCCCTTTGGTACTACTCAGGGTAATGACCTATCAGGGCACAGCAGCATTAGCCAGTCTGGTGGCACTGTGACCGACTCTAAGTCTCAGCAGGGAAGGATAAAGTGAGGCAGAGCAATAGTGATACGAGACTCAGTAGTTAGGGGTATAGACAGGAGATTTTGTGGCCGCAAAAGAGAAGCTAGGGTGGTGTGTTGCCTCCGAAGCGCTAGAGTCAAGAAGGTCTCAGAGCGGCTGCAGAATATTCTCAAAAGGGAGACTGAGCAGCCAGAGGTTGTGGTGCACACTGACACAAATGACATAGATAGAAAGGGGAGGCGGGGAGGGGGAAGAGGACCTGTCCAGTGAGTATATGAAGTTAGGAAAGAGATTGAAGAGGAGGTTCTCCAAGGTAGTAATCTTTGGATCACTCCCAGTGCTAGACAGGACAGGAAGAGAATAATAGTACAGATGAATGGGTGGCTGAGGAACTGGTGCAGGAGGCAGGGTTTCAGGTTCTTGGATCATTGGAATCTCTCTGGGCCAGGGGTGACATGTACAAGAGGGATGTGTTGCACCTAAACTGGAGGGGAACCAATATCCTGGCCAGGAGGTATGCTAGTTTGGCAGGGTGATGGAAATCAGAGATCCAGGCGATAAAGTGGGGGAATGGAGAGGAAGGTAGCTGTCAGGATAAATGAAAACAGGCAGGAGCAAAGTAATAGATATGATGGGACAGTTTGAATTATGTGTATTTTAATGCCAGGAGTATTATACTTCATAATTTATATTTTATACTTCACACTTTATTGTTGCCAAATAATTGATACTAGAATGTACAATCATCACAGCGATATTTGATTCCGCGCCTCCCGCTCCCTGGATTACAAATCGATCGTAAATATTAAAAATTTAAATTATAAATCATAAATAGAAAATAGAAAAATGGAAAGTAAGGTAGTGCAAAAAAACCGAGAGGCAGGTCCAGATTTTTGGAGGGTACAGCCCAGATCCAGGTCAGGATCCAAGAAGAGGGATGAAAAGTGTGTTGGCTGGGTGGGTCGTGTCCTTGATTATCCTGGCAGCACTGATCCGACAGTATGCGATGTAAAGTGAGTCCAAGGATGTTTGTGTGATGTGCTGCGCCGTGTTCATGATCTTTTGCAGCTTCTTTCCATCTTGGACAGGAAAGATGACGTTCATCTTCCAACCAGGTAAGACTCGTATGCTGTACTATGGATAAAGGTGGTGAATTTAGAGCAAGCATCAATACCTGGAACCTGTTAAGTGCATCCAGGAGGGTTTCTAAAGTCAATATGTAGAGAGTCTAACAAGAGGAGGGTGTGTTGGATAACAAACCTGGCCAGCTGACCGACCTTTCAGTGGGTGAGCAGTTAGACAACAACTCCTTAGGCTTTAAAATAGCTATATATAAGGATAACTATGGACCTTGCAGGAGAGTAAACTAGTGCAGGGTAGAAACTAAGGAGAGTTAATTGCGAACAGCTGTTCTTGGCCAAGTCCATACCTGACATGTGGCGAGTGTTTAAAGACCAATTGCACAAAGTACAGGGCAGGGATGTTTCAGTGAGAAGGAGGCACAAGGATAGCAAGGTAAGAGAACATTGGATGTTCAAGGAGGTGATAAATTTAGTCAAGAAGTAAAAGAAAACGTATGTAAAGCTTAGGAAACTAGAATCAAATAGGGCCCTTGAAGATTGTAAAGACGCCAGAAAAATATTCAAGAAGGGAATTAGGAAAGCAAGGAGGGACCATGAAAAGTTCTTGGCAAGTAGAATTAAAGAAAATACTAAGCATTCAAAGATTCAAAGTAGGTTTAATATCAAAGAGTGTATAAATTATACAACCTTGAAATTTGTCTGCTTACAGACAGTTGCAAAGTAAGAAACCCGGAAGAACCCAATTAAAAAGAAGACCAACACCCAATACACAGAGAAAAAGGAAAAAAAAACACAAATGATGCAAACAGTAGAAGTGAGCAACAGCACTCTTAGCCAAATTGAGCCCTTAGATCCGAATCCCAGAGAAGCCTGGAGCAGGCCCAAAGTCTTGGTCTCGGTTCTTCATATTAGCAGGGCAAATTGCTATGAAGCATTGCATTGCAATTAGGGCAGTCTCACAGTCAAAAGGCAAAATTGGTCCGTTCCAATACCCTGCCTTTCCAGGTCATCTGGACTGGCACTTAAATTTTCCAAACAGTGGATCATGCCTGACATTAGGACCCAGGCCCCACCACAGTGATTTGCTCTGGGCCTAGACCTCGCTGCCCGGCCCAAAGTCATTTTGACCTCTCCAAATTGGCTCAGTGCTTAGAGTGATCCAACTTCACACCGAGGTTAGTTGCATGGGCATCGAAACACTTCTGACTCATCCCTTCTCCATTTGCTCACTCCAACTCCATCTTTGTCGATTTTGCATTGCTCCAGTATGGCTGACCCTCTACTTCGCTTCACCTTCGCTTACCTCTTCATTGTTTTTGGAGATAGTTTATCACAATTTACTTCAGAAAAGGTGTTATTGATACTGTTTTTACTTGAATTTCTTGCGTTTTGGACTACCAGTAAGCTGTTGGTTGCCTTCAGTAGCACCATCTTACTGGACATATACATATATCAAGAGCAAGATTTTAAACTAGAGAGAAGGTAGAATCACTCTAGAGGGAAATATGTGCTTGCATGCAGAATATATGAGTGAGGTCCTTAATGAGTACTTTACATGAGCATCTGCCACAGAAAAGGTTGAGGATAGGGAGATCAGTGCTGAATGTATTAATATGATAGGGCATTTTGAGATAAAGGAGGAGGCAGAGTTGGGTCTTTTAAGGAGCATTAAGGTGGATGTTCCCAGGACCTGATGGGATATACCTGAGGTTATGAGAAAGGCAAGAGATGAGATTGCGGGGGCTTTGACCAATATCTTCATGTCTTCTCTAGGCACAGGTGAGGTCCTAAAGGACTGGTGAGTAGCTAATGTTGTTCCATTATTCAAGAATGGAACTAGGGATAATCCTGGAAACTATAGACTGGTAATTCTCACAAGTCATAGAAAAGTTACTGGAGAGAATTCTTAGGGAGAAGATTTATGAACATATGGAGAACTATGGCCTAACTATGAAGAGCCAACCTGGCTTTGTGTGGGGCAAGTCATGTCTTAACAAATGATTGAGATTTTTGATGAAGTGGTGAGGGTGATTGGTGAAGGTGGAGCTGTGAATGTTGTCTACATGGATTTTAGTATGGTGTTTGACAAACTCCATCATGAGAGGCTCATCCGGATGATTAAGATGTATGGGATCCACAGTAATTTGGCCTTTTGGATTCAAAACTGGCTTACTCCCATAGACAGAGGGTAGTGGTCAATGGAACTTATTCTCCCTGGAAGCCTGTGGTTAGCAGTGTTCCATAAGGATCTGTACAGGGAACTATGCTGTTTGATGTATGTAAATGACCCTGGATGAAAATGTAGATGGGTGTGTTAGTAAGTTTGCAGATGATACCACGATTGGAGGTGTTGTGGATAGCGTAGATGACTGCCAAAGGGTACAGCAGGATGTAGATCAGTTGCAGATATGGGTGTAGAAGTGGTATATGGAGTTTAACTCGGATAAATGTGAAGTTTTGCACCTTGGTAGGTCAAATGTTGATGAACAGGGGGCTCTTGGGGGCCACTTCATAGCTCCTTGAAAGTGGCTACACAGGTTTTCAGGCATCTGACATACTTACTTTTATTAATCGAGGCATTGAGTTCAAAAGTGAGGATGTTATGTTGCAGCTTTTTAAAAATCTAGTTAGGCCTGATCTGGAGTATTGCATACTGTTCTGATCACCCCATAATAGGAAAGATGTCAAAGCATATAGAGATTTATCAGAATGCTGTCTAGACCAGAGGGCATGTGCTATAACAAGAGGTAGGATAAGCTTTCTCTGGAGCAGCAGAGGCTGAGAGGAGATCTGCTAAAGTGTTATAAGGTTATGAGAGGCATAGAACGAATAGACAGACATTATCTTTTTCCAGGGTTGAAGTGAAGTGTCTAACACTGGATGGCATGCATTTAAGGTGAAAGGGGATAGGTTCAAAGAAGATGTGGGGGGCATGTTTTTTTTTTACACAGAGTGCTGGGTGCCTGGAACCCCCTGCCCCAGTGGTGGTAGTGGCAGATATTTTAGGGACTTTTAAGAAACACTTAGCTAGCAGACGAATGTAAATAAAATGGGAGGATGTGGACATTGTGCAGGAAGAAGGGATTAATTTTAGTTGAACATTTGATTACTAATTCAATTGTTCTGGCACAACATAGTGCGCCAAAGGGCCTGGCCTGTGCTCTACTGTTCTATGTTCTTGTATCACTTCAAATATTTCTGGATTGATATGAACTTGCAACTTCTTAGCTCTTATTGTGACCTACAACATTGTGTCTCATTGTGGGGAGTGCATCCCCACAAAATTATTCAGAAGCATTCCCAACCAGATGTCCTGGGTGAAACATGAGATCTTCAATCTGTTGAGGGCCAGATCAGTGGCATTCAGGCCTAGCAAACAAGTATGATACAAGCAGTCCAGGTACAATCTCCGGAAAGCCATCTCACATACTAAGTGGCAAATCGGACTAAACTTGAATCACTGATGGATGCTTGAAAGCTGTGGCAGAGCTAGAATGCTATCGTCTTCTACCAAGTGAAACCAAGCAACATAGGTGACAACAAGGTTTTCCTCCCCGATGAGCTCAATGAGTCTTGCTCTCACTTTGACCATCAAAATAGGCACCTTCACAAACTTCCACAGCCTCCAAAGATCCTGCGATTTCAGTCACTGAGATTGACGTGAAAGCTCCTTCAGGAGGGTAAACCCACGGAAAGCATTCAGCCCAGAGAGGGTACTTGACTGAGTACTAAAGACTACCTCAAAGGCTATCATCCAGCAACACTTGCATCCACTGTGATTAAGTGCTTTGAGAGGTTGGTGAAACGTATCAACTTCTGCCTGAGAATTGACTTGGATCTGCTGCAATTTGGCTACCATCACAATAAGTCAATAGCAGATACCACTTCATTGGCTCAACCCTAGAACATCTGGACAGCGAAGGTACAAACATCAGGATGTTCTTCATTGACTACAGCTTAGCATTCACTACTATCATCCCCTCAAAACTAATCAATAAGTTTCAAGTCCTAGGCTTCAATACCTTGTGCAACTGGATCCTTGATTTACTCACTCACGGACACCAGACAGTTCAGATCAGCAACAATGTCTCTTCCACAATTACCATCAGCAAAGGTGCACCACAACTGTGCTTAACTCACTTTATACTTATAACTGTAAGGCTAAGCACATCTCCTACGCCATACCTAAGTTTACTGACACCACTGTTGTTGGCTGAATCAAGGGTGGTTATGATTCAGCATTATAGGAAGGAGACTGAAAATCTGGCTGAGTGGTGCCACAACAGCAACCTCTCACTCTGTCAGCAAACCAAGGAGCTGATTAGTAACTTGAAGAGGTTCCCAGAGGTCCATGAGCCAGTCCTCATCGAGGGATCAAAGACTGAGAGGGTTAACCACTTAAAATTCCCCAGTGTTATCATTTTAGATGACTGTCTTGCATCCAACCCTTAACTGAAATTACAAAGAAGGTACAGTGCCTCTACTTAGACAAACTCCTATAGATGTACAGTGGAGAGAATATTCATTGGTTGCATTACAGCCTGGTATGGAAACACTAATGTCCTGGAGTGGAAAAGGACGCAACATGTAGTGGATAGAGCAGCGGTCCTCAACCACCGGGCCGCAAAGCATGTGCTACCGGGCCGCGAGGAAACGATAGGAGTCAGCTGCACCTTTCCTCATTCCCTGTCACGCCCACTGTTGAGCTTGATCGCATGCAAGGTCATTACCCACGCATCATCCATGGCAGCGCGGGAAGGAGATCAACTCCTCGAGCTTGCAAATGACGGCGGGCTGAAAAGTATGTTTCACATAACATCGCTGCCGGCATTCTGGATCAAAGTCAAGGCTAAATATCCTAAGATAGCCATGAAAGCACTGAAAACGTTGCTTCCATTTCCAACATACCTCTGCAATGAATGCAACGAAAACCAAACTGCGGAACAGACTGACATAAGGAACCCCCTTCGAGTATCGCTGCCTCCCATCACCCCTCGATAGGACCGTCTTGTTGTAGGAAACAAGTATTCAGCCCAGGGCTCCCACCGATTCAGTGCTATTGGTGTGTTGCCATGATTTTATATGTTCATACGGGGAAAATATGTGTTGTGTGTTTAATATCCAAACATTACTTAAAATGTTATGATGCTATTGACTTATATAACCATATAACAATTACAGCACGGAAACAGGCCACCTCTGCCCTTCTAGTCCGTGCCAAACGCTACTCTCATCTAGCCCCACCGACCTGCACTCAGCCCATAACCCTCCATTCCTTTCCTGTCCATATACCCATCCAATTTTTCTTTAAATTATGACATCGAACCTGCCTCTACCACTTCTGCTGGAAGTTCGTTCATTTCAAGCTCCCCTGTCCTCCCCTGATAATTGACTTATCGCTATATTCATGTGAGGAAAATATGCGCTGTGTGTTTAATATTAAATTCATTAGATAAACCCTTTTAGAAATGAAATTGAGTGTATTAGCCACTTATTACCTATATTCCGGTCGTGATTAACAGCCCGCTCCCCCTGTACAGTATCACCAAAAACTATTTGTAGAATAAAATCGGCGCGCACACGCATGCGCACTGGTGACCGCGCAAGGCTTCATGGTCATTGTAGTCTATCGGGGTAAACAACGTATTTGACTGCTACACTTGTCCGTTGGCAACCCTAACACCCCCCCCCCCCCCGGTCGGCCGGTCCGCAGTGCAAAAAGGGTTGGGGACCCCTGGGATAGAGCCCAGCCCATCATGGGTCAAGCACCTCCCTACCATTCAGCACATCTATATTGAGTGCTGTCACAGGAAAGCAACATCCATTATCAAGGACCCTCGCCACCCGGGTTATGCTCTCTTCTTGCTGCTGCCATCAGGAAGGAGGTACAGGAGCCTGAGGTACACCATCAGATTCAAGAACAGTTATTACCCCTTAACCATCAGGCTTCATGAACCTGAAGGGATAACTTCAGTCAACTGCACTTGCCCCAGCACAGAACTGTTCTCACAACCAGTGGATCACTTTCAAGGACTCTTCATCTCAAGTTCTTAATATTTTTTGCTTATTTATTTATTTATTTATTTTTAATTTTTTAAAAATTCTTTTTGCATTTTCACATTTTGGTGTCTTTTGCACATTGGCTGTTTGTCTGTCCTGTTGGGTGTGGCCTTTCATTGTGTTTCTTGTATTTACTGTGGATGTCCACAAGAAAATGAATCTCAGGGTTGTACATGATGACATATATATACTTTAATAATAAACTTACTTTGAATTTTTTGACAACCTTCTACCCTTATGCACAACAGCACCAGCCTTTGTGTCACCTACAAACTTACTAACCCACCCCTTCACTTCCAAATCCAAATGAGTTCCTATTTCCTTGTCAGGTTAGTTTAAAACCTCCCAACAGTTCCAGCAAACATGCCCCAAGGGCATTGGTACGGCTTCAGTTCTCGTGCAACCTATCCCTTTTGTACAGATCATACGTTCCCCAGAAGAGATCCCAAACGTCCACAAATCTGAAACTCTGCCCCCTGCACCAATTCTTGAGCCACATGTTCAACTGCCAAATCATCCTTATCCTCACAGGTGTATTCACAGACAGCAATATGGAGATCATTACCATTGGGGTCCAGTTTCTCAGCTTTCCACTTAACTCTTTATATTCTGACTTCAGGAACTCATCCCTTTTCTGACCTATGTTATTAGTACTACCACTTCTGTCAGCTTCCCTACCCGCCACCCTTAGGAATGCTGTGGTCACTGGCTCCAGAAGCTGATAGGTTCTTGATTAGTAAGGGTGTTAAAGGTGATAAGGGTGAAGGCAGGAGAATTGGGCTGAGAGGCATAATAAATCAGCTGTGATGGAATGGCAGAGCAGACTTGATAGGCTGAGTGGTCCTATGGTCTCATCGACTAGATCTGAGATGTCCCTCACCCTGGCACCTGTGAAGGGAAATAGCATCTGGGAGTATCTTTAAGTGTAATGAACTTTAATATCAGTCACTAAGACTAGTGTAGTAAGTCCATCACTGACTGAGACATGGTCTGCAATGGTAGTGAGCAAATCATCACGAGGCCTCGTCCTTATCAAGCTACCTGTTACAAATGTGTCCAGAACAGAGTATAGAGCAGTAAACATTATACAATGGTTATGAAGAAAAGTCACTCCTTGATGCCACAGATATTCTCCATCATGTTGCATAGCACCACCCTACTTCAGAAAGGAACAGACTCAAAACAGAACTGATAGTTCAAACTCAGGAATCGAGTGGAGCATCAGTGGAAATTTCTTCCATCAAACTGCAACCCTCTGGCCTGAAAAATTCCTTATTCTACAATTATAATCAAGTCAGAGATCAACCCTGTTTCACTGCAAGGTGCAGAAGAGAATGCTAGGAGCATCAATCAATAAACCCAAGGATGAGATATCAGCCTGGGGAAGCTGCAGAGCAACTCTGCATGCTTGTTAAATAGCAAAAAGGGCATGTCATACACAGACCCACAACCACATAACAGATCCAAAATATGCACCTCTAAGCTACAATCATATATCGAGGGATGTTGCATAGCTGATGAAAGGAGGCTCTAAGAAAAATTGTCATCCTCAGAACTGGCAACTGGCAGGTGGGCATTGAAGACAAGGCTGAACCATGTATAATTAAATTAACTAAGTGTAAGATTCTCCCTGAGGCACTCACTACTTTTGGTCAAGTTAATTTTTTTCAAGTGATGCAAATAAAAGACAGGTCATTGGATACAGCAAAGGCATTGCCATTAGACAGTATCTCAGGCGTAATATGGCAGACTTCAGCCTCCAGCTCAACAATATAGAAAATCGCTCAGATATGTAATGCGCATGAAGGGCAAATCCAGTCCATTTAATTACCATCAATCAGTCTACTGCTATTCATCAACAAAGTCTTGATGGTATTGTCAATGGTATAATTGGGTGGCACTTACTAGCCACTAATGCTGTAGTTACTAGGACAAATCAGCTCATAACCATATCATAGCCCGATCCACACGTGGACAAAAGATCTGACTTTTAGAGATGAGAGTGAGAGGACAATATATAACTAACTTTGACAAGAAAGAGCCCTAGTACAGCTAAAATCAATGGACTTCAAGGGGGAAAAACTCTAATTTTGGAATCTGCTGCAAAGGCAAAACAGCTTCCGTGGGGGAGGGGTTGGTGGGGAAGGAATTATTGAAGTTCGGACCAAGACCCTGCATCAGAACTGAGATAGGAGAAGGCAAATAGCCGGTCTAAAGGGGAGAGCAGGTTAAGAGTAGATCAATGCCAGTAGGTGAAGGACAAGCAGGAGTGAAGGATAATGGGCAGATGGAGCCAGGTGGGTGAAAAAAAGAGAAAGGTGGAGACTGATAAGTGGGAACACAAAGGCAGCTGGAGTCTGATAAGTGAGGAAGGTGATAATGGGAACCATTAGGTGAGAGAAGGAGAGATGAGTGACAGGTGAATCTGTTGAGTGAATTAGTGAGTAGGGAGAAGATGGAATTAGGAAAGGGAGCTGGTGAAAATGGCTGATGGGGGGGGTTGGCTGGAGAGGTTTATGGGAAAAGGATCAGATATGGAAAAACTGATATAGACCAGAAGGAAAATGAGAGGGGGAATGCAGGAGGTAGGTGTTACTTGAAGTTGGAAAATTCAATGTTCTTATAATTGAGTTGTAGACTATCCAGTGGAAGAAAGTCTAGGTTGGGCTGACAATGGAGAGTGTGAGAATGGTAAGGGGAATTGAAATAACATGCAAATGGAAGCTCAGAAAAGGAATTGTGGAGAAAGAATAAGTGCTCTGCAAATCAGTTAGCTAGCCTGCTTAGCCTCACTTAGTCTCACTGATATAGAGACCACATTGGGAACACTGAATACAGTAGATAAGATTAGTGGACGTGCCCGTAAATTTTTGCTTCATCTGGAAGCTCTGTTTAGGACCCTGGATGATGATGAATGAAGAGGTGCAGGACCAAGTGTTGTCCCTCCTGCAGTTGCAGGGATAAAAGCCAGAGGTCAGTGAGGGATGAGTGAACCAGGGAATCATGCAGGGAGTGGTCCCTTAGAAGGAAAAAGAGAGGGTAGTGGGGGAATTACATTCAAAGTTCAAAGTAAATTTATCATCAAAAGTATGTATAGTTCACCATATACTACCTTGAGATTCATTTTCTTGCAGACATTTACGGGAAAATAAAGATATACAATAAAACTTATGAAAAATAATAAATAACTGTGCAAAAGAAGACAAATCATGTATATATTAAAATGTAACTAAATAGCATTGAGAACATGAGTTGTAGAGTTCTTGAAACTTAGTCTATATGTTGTGGAGTTATCCACACTAGTTCAGGAGCCTGATCATTGTAGGGCAATACCGGTCTTGAACCTGGTGGTGTGGAACTTAAGATTCCTGTACCTCCTGCTCAGTGGTTGAAGCTACTGATGGGAACATTGACAGAAATTACAAGGGATGATGTGATGAATGAGGAAGCTAGTATCCCTGGGGTCATACCTTGCTCAAAGCAGCTGTTTGTGGAGGTCAATTAACCAGTGCTAGGCCGCTGTTACTGGAATTTCTCAGGATAGTGTCTGGGTCCAACCATCTTCAGGTACTTTACTAATGGCCTTCCTTCCATCACAAGGTCGTAAGTTCACTGATGATTGCACCATGTAAAATTGCATTTATGATTCCTTTACATATAAAGCAGTCCATACCTGCATGCAGCAAGACTCAAACAACCTCATTGCATATTGCAAGTACCATTTGTGACACAGAGGGCCTGGCCATAAACTTCTCCAAAAAGGGAGCAAATAACCACCCACACTTGACATTGTCACATTAGCACTGCTGAGTCTTCCATCATTGCTACTACAAGGGGTCACAGTTGATTAGAAACTGAATCAGATCAGACAGTTGTCTACTACAGTAAAGGAACATATCAGAGGTGTGTATCCTGCAGCAAATATCTTATCTCATCATACCCCAAAGCCTTTTCTCCATTTACAAGAAACAAGTTATGATAGGGTGCTCTCCACTCATCTGGACCGGTCAGTGTCAATAACACTAGAGAAGCTCAGCAAATTCCAGAGCAAAATAACTTTGTTTGGTTGGTATTCCTGAAACACTCATTCCATTTATCAATAGTACCAATAGCACCTACTAAACCTGCAATTTTCACTGCCATGTACAGGTTCCTCTCCAAGTGGCACACCATCCTGATTGGGAAAGATTCTTGTTCCTTCATAATTGCTGGGTGTAAATTCTGGAACTATCTACCCAATAGTATTATTGATGTAAAAGAACTCCAGCAATCCAAGAAGGTGACTCAACATTGCTTTCTTGAGAGCAATTAGTGAAGGCCAATAAACACTTATGGCCATTCCCAAACACTGACTAAGAGTGATCATACTATGATATACATCGTATATCATGATACTACAATGATATCTCCCGTACGTAATTAGGTGGCCACTAAACGTATGCTTGTTGTCTTCTGCTGCTCTAGTTTTTTGACTTCAAGGTTTCATGTGTTCTGCATTCAGAGATGCTCTTCTGTACATCCAGGTTGTAACGTGCGGGTATCTAAGTTACTGTCACCTTCCTGTCAGCTTGAACTAGTCTGGCCATACTTCTCTGAGCTCTCCCATTAACAAGGCATTTTCACATACAGATCTGCCACTCACTGGATGGGTTTGTTTTTTACACCATTATCTGTAAACTCTAAAGACTGTGGTATGTGAAAATCCCAGGAGATCAGCAGTTTCTGAGATACTCAAATCACCCTGTATGGCACCAACAATCATTCCACAGGTAAGTCAGTTCGATCACGTTTCTTCCCCATTCTTATGTTTGGTCTGAATAACAACTGAGCCTCTTCACCACATCTGCATGCTTTTATGCATTGAGTTGTTGCGGAGAAAGGTGCCTACATATGACTCTCCCTCTCCTTCTCCCCCCGCAAAGAAGTCCCTGAAATCAAATGATCCCTCTCTCCCTCAATGCTGTCAGAGGATAGTGCCAGATTTCTAGGTCTTGGACAAAGTTTAATTGACAAGGTTTGTGGATTGGACTCTGTGGTTTCTGGTCACTACTTTTTTGTTACCCTTTTGAGTGATTTTGGATCAGGGCAGCCTGCAGATAATGGACACTGAGCTGATCTGATATGCCTACACTCTTTTGTTTATGTGTTTCATATTCTGTGCACATCGCTCATCTTTTTGGTTGCCATTTGCACAATTTTTTTCCACATGGGGGGTTGATGTTTTTCTTTGAATGAGTTCCATGGTTTTCCTTGTTTCATGGCTGACTGTGGGGATGACAAATCTCAAGGTTGTATAACCAGTACAAGGTTGATAAAAAATGTACTTTCAACTTTGAATCTTTGAAGCAGTAGTACATTTTAAAGAAATATTTGAAAATTCTCAATGAACTTACATTCCACTGAGAAGTCTAAAACTCCACAGGACAATTGTTCTACTCATTGCTTTATGTAAAACAATTAGAGTGCTATTCAGCATCTACAATAGTTAATTTAAAAAATAATAAAGGGTGACTAAAAGGTGATTAAAAAAAGACAGAATGAAACTTAAAATGACAAATCTTAATGCCCATTTTCATTCTGCAGTGTTTCCAGAAAAGACATTTGATCGTGGTTAGTCCATACTTATATTTGATTTTCAGTGAACTCACCCTTAATCACCCATATTGGCCTTGTGATTTCCATGCCCAGTTCCTGACCTGGCATCAGATACAAGCCTGATGGTATCACGGACCATTAATCACACATTTCTTCCATTTTTAACGTGACTTACAGCCTCTGAGTGTAACTTCTGATCTTGAATGAATACCTACAAAGAACACATTTGGATGAAACTTCAATTAAAGGATCTGCACCATGTCACTGACATTCTGCCATAAAGCATCTCAGTCATCAGTGCTCAGAATATTGGTTTTCCTTTTAATTACCACAGCCTTTTCATGCAGTTCAGCTTCTCATCATCATTATTATGCACCATGTTGTATGATGTGGGCAATCATGGTCTTCCATCTGTCTTCATTGCCTGTGGGGAAGACCCTCTCATGCAGTTGTTCTTATTCATTTCTCTATCCATGACCATGATTGTTCTTGGCAAATTTTTCTACAGAAGTCGTTTACCATTGCCTTCTTCTGGGCCGTGTCTTTACCTCAACCATTATCAATACTCTTCAGAGACTGTCTGCCTGGTGTCAGTGGTTGCATAGCCAAGACTTGTGATATACACCAGCTGCTCATACACTCATCCCCCACCTGCTCCCATAGATCAGGGGAGAGGGGGTTGCTAAGCAGGTGCTACTCTAGGCCAAATGGTGACCTGTAGGCTAGCAGAGGGAAGGAGCCTCTTGCACCTCCTTTGGTAGAGACATATCTCCACCCTGTCGCCCTTTCAGTTTTTATCGTGTTAATTATCTCATATTGGTGTGAGGCAGTTCTTGTGCTGATACGGGGAGAGTATCTCTGATTCTTTTATAAGTGAACAGTACATTAATGACAGGAGTGCTGTGAAATTTTCAAGCAGCTCAATGAACATGAGAGTGCACAGGTTTCTTTGTAGCAAGCCATCACAGCACTTTTTCTAATATATTGTTGCATAATTTTATGATTTCAGCAATAGTATATATGCAGCATATGATTTGGCCACAAAGGGTAAAATTCAATTTGTAGGCAATGAAAACAGATAGTAGAATTTTTGCAAGAAAATAAACAAGTTTAATAGTAATCCAATCATAAACAAAAAAAAATCTGCAGATGCTGGAAATCCAAGCAACACACACAAAATGCTGGAGGAACTCAGCAGGCCAGACAGCATCTATGGAAAAGAGTACAGTCAACGTTTCAGGCCGAGGTTCTTCATCAGGACTGGAGAAAAAAAAGATGAAAGAGCCAGAGTAAGAAGGTGGGGGGAGGGAAGGAAGAAACACAAGGTTATAGGTGAAGCCAGGAGCGGTGGGGGGGGAGTCAATGTCTTCCTTCTTCAAAGAAAGGGGCTTCCCTTCTTCCACTTTCAATGCTGCCCTCAACCACATCCCTTCCATTTTGGGCACATCTGCCCTCACCCCACCCTCCCACCACCCCACCAAGTAGACTGTTCCTCTTGTCTTCACCTACCACCCCACCAGCCTCCACATCCAGCACACAATTCTCTGTAATATCCTCCATCTCCAATAGGATCCCACCACATCTTTCCCTCCCACTTTCTGCTTTCTGCAGTGATTGGTCCCTATGCAACTCCCTTGTCTATTTGTCCCTCCCCCACTGATTTCCCTCCTGGCACTTATCCTTGCAAGTGGAACAAGTGCTACACCTGCCCTACACCTTCTGCCTCTCTATCATTCAGGACCCTAAACAGTCCTTCCAGGTGACATGACACTTCACCTGTGAGTCTGTTGGAGTCTGTGGTATCCGGTGCTCCTGGCATGGCCTCCTGTATGTCAGTGAAACTTGACATAGATAGGGAGACTGCCTTGCTGAACACCTATGCTCCATCCACCAGAAAAAAAACGGGATCTCCCAGTGGACACCCATTGTAATTCCACTTTCCATTCCCATTCTGACATGTTAGTCCATGGCCTCCTCTACTGTCACGAAGAGGCCACATCAGTTTGGAGGAGCAACACCTTATATTCCATTTGGGTAACCTCCAAACTGATGGCATGAACATAGATATCTCAATCTTCTGGTTATGCCTCCAGCCCCCCACCCCCAACTTCACTATTCCACGTTCCCATTTCCCTCTCTCACCTTATCTCCTTACCTGCCCATCACTTCTGGTGCTCCTTCTTTTCTTTCGTCCATAGCCTTCTGTCCTCTCCTATCAGATTCCCCCTTCTCTAGCCCAGTCGACTGTTTACTCTTTTTCCATAGATGCTGCCTGCCCTGCTGAGTTCCTCCAGCATTTTGTGTGTGTTAGTTTGATAGTAATGTTAACTATAAAGCTGAAGTTTCAAAAATTATATTGAAGGACAAGGAAATGTTGCAGAAGTGTTTATGAGTTCAATGTCCATTCAGAAATCTGATGGCCCAAGCGAAAAAGCTGTTCCAAAATCATTGAGTATGTGCCTTCAGGCTCCTGTACCTCCTCCCTGATGAGAAGACGGCATGTCCTGGTTGATGGAGGTCCTTAATGACGGATGCCACCTTTTTGAGGCATCGGCTCCATGAAGATCTCCTGGATGCTGGGGAAGCTAGTGCCCATGATAGAGCTGACTGAGCTTACAACTTTCTACTACTTATTTTGATCTTGTGTAGTTGCCCCCCCCCCCCGCCATACCAGATGATGATGCAGCCAGTCAAGATGCTCTCCAACCGTAAATATTTGCTGGTGTCTTTGGTGACATATCAAATCTCCTCAAACTCCCTATGAAATATAGCTGCTGTCATGCCTTCGTTGTAGCTGCATCAATATGATTGGCCCAGGATAGATCCTCAGAGAGCTTAACACCCTGGAGCTTCAAATTACTCACCCTTTCCACTTCTGATCCCTCAGTGAGATGGTATGTTTTCCCTCATCTTCCCCTTTCTGAGGTCTACAATCAATTCGTTGGTCTTATTGACATTGAGTACAAGGTTGAATCCTGCTGAAGGGTCTCAGCCCGAAATCCTGACGGTACTTTTTCCATAGATGCTGCCTGGCCTGCTGAGTGTGTGTTGCTTGGATTTCCAGAATCTGCAGATTTTCTCTTGTTTGTGATTGAGTACAAGGTTGTAGCTGCGACAGTGCTCAACCAGCTGATCCTTTTCACTCCTGTACACTTTCTCGTCACCATCTGAAATTCTGCCAACAGTTGTTATGCCATCTATATTTGGAATGTATGGGGTGTCAGGGAAGGGTAGCACCTCTGGTGGGGGGACATGTCGCATCCTTTTCAGGGTGGTTTGTCCACCTTTGGTCCCAACCTAGGACTCAGCTCTCACCTGTGGCTCCCCATAGCTGTTTGCATGCGACAGCGGCCACACCCTGGGCAACGGCTTCGACAAGCCAGTTAAACCAGGTGAGGGTAGCCGACGGGTCTCAAACCCCCGGTGGACTGAGCGGATGAGACCAAAGGAAGGTCCAATGGTCAAGAAGGCGGTCTCTGCAAGCGTCGTGGAACACGTAGAGCAGGACAAGACACAGAAGATATCCTGGTCATTCACTGCGCCTAGTCCCATCTCCACCCGTCTCAACTCTTGTCTTGCCACTGGATCCAGATGGGAATTGGGAAGAGAGAGTGAGGCTGACGCTGTGTAACTCTCCCTCACTTAAATCCAAATCAAGCGCTAGTCTCGACAGCATCTAGCCGGCTGGTGGCACAGTGACATCAGCGCCGGACTCCAGGAGCGAAGGTTCCCGAGTTCGAATCCAGTCCATCTGCTCCGGGGCATGCTTGTGATTATGATTATTACGATTATGAGGACACGCAGTAATTTATTTAGTAATGCAGGCATTAAGAAATGATAAAAATATTTTTCCAGAATGATATCATGAAAACACATGACAAACCGACTTAAAAACGAACAAAAACCACATAATTATAACATATGGTTACAACCTAGGAAGTGAATTTATAAGATGTTCATGTATAAGTAAGAATTCAAGATTGCACTGAAAAAAATATTGGAGCACGGCATTTCTACGGACAATGTCAAGAAGAGTGCAAACTGCATTCTCTTCTTAAACCACAGTACTTTCCTTCTCACTGTGGTAGAGTTGTGTGACTGTCAATACAGTGTTCACTTGCCAGCAACGGCACTTCTCAGGATAAACAACTTAACCTCTGGAATGTTGATTTCCCTCCAAGATTCTTCCGCTGGGTGTCCACTGTATGTGATGATTTGGATTACATATGAAAAATGTACGCGCCATCGTGAGCAGACGCTATACATGAAGTGTTATACTGAGATTAGGAAGTTCTGTGCAATAGACAACAGAATTGGTTTATTTCAAAAGGAAACATTTTAAAATAAAAGTGATGTTCGGAAGTATTTATCATTGAATTATATATGTTTGTGGTAGATAAAGGATTAACTTGAAATCTGTGAATCAACAAAATTATTTGTGTTTTGGCACAGAAATATGGCAATTACAATGATTACAGTGGTGCTTAAGAGTTGCAATATTAATTTGATGATACTAATTTTGTATTAAAGCTTAAATTTGTGACAAAATACGGATTTTCAATCCTTGCCTTTCCCAATTGTAAGTCTAATGTTGTAGTGAGGCTGTTATATCTTTCCCTACTAGAACAGAAGATTTATCAGGTTAGTGGCATTGTTGGGCAAATGATGATTTAACAAATCTCAGCTGGAATGAAAATTGGACGTTATATTTGGTTTCAGCAGCACAATGTTAGTCTGGGGGAAAGAAGTCTGTTTTTTTTCTTTGTTATAAGTTCCCCCGCCAATATTGGAAATAGGCATGTGTTGATTCTAATGAAGGTGAGAGTGGGTTTTGCTGTTAAGGGCAAGGCCATTGATCGCCTGTTCACTGAACACTTGTAAGGCTAAATAGAGGACACTTCATCTTGGACATAATACCCTCAAACAAGTATAAAGAACATGGGGGATTTCTACTGTTCAGATAAAAAAGAAAAAACACAGATTTTTACAGATTACATGTTTTTTTTGTTTCAATATATTGGCATCCACATTGTGTTTCACGATGTCAAAAATGAGTCACTTTATTCAGAAACACGAGAAAGTCTGCAGATGCTGGAAATCCAAAGCAACTCGCACAAAATAGTGGAGGAACTCAGCAGGTCAGGCAGCATCTATGGAAATGAATAGATGCTTCGGGCCAAGACCCTTCATCAGGACTGAGAAGGAAAGGGGACGATGCCAGAATAAAAAGGCATTTTTTCAGAACACCTTTGTACTACTAATTAAATGAGAGCATTTGAACCTGCTTTTCATACACTTTCATGTTGCCACACTGGAATTTTGTTCTGATTCTCTGTGGGGCAAAAATGAATTTGTATCACTCTAAATGCCACCCCACCTAATGGCAGCTGGTTTTATTATAACACATCGCTGCTAGGTCAAAGGGCATTGTGTTGCAAACCAAAATATAATTTGTTTCTCTGAATTTTAAGTGAGCCATAGGCTATCCAAGTCATACTTTAGAAAATGTTAAGTATATTCAAATGAAGAAAATCACATTACAATGTCATTTCTTTCTTTATTGTGTGGTCATCAAATCCATAAAGTAGAACATCTAGATTTTTAAGCTATTTTTGGGTTCCAGATATTGCTTGATGGATGGTTAGGAAACCTCTGGCAAACATCTATTTTGGGCAGTGATTTATGTGTTCTACTCTCTGATCTTTATGCCAGCAATCTCTTCAGGGGATTGATTTTATTTTCCAACAGTGAAGGAGGTGGTTGCTGCCACCTTGCATGGTTCTGCATCGGATGATAGCTTTTTGTATTCTCCTCGTCATGTCTGAACCTGGTGGCATTCTCATGGGATCATTGATGAGGTGTGGTTTATTTTATAAAGCTTAACTGAACATTAAAAATGCTCTAACTACAAGTTAAATAGTTACTTCAAAATCACACCATTAAATCTGTCATCTTGTGTTTCTCTGCTTGTAACAAGGAAGCATAATTTTTAATAGTAATATTTTATTAATTTTTTAAAAAGATGATAAAATCATTAAGGAATAACTTCAAGTGCTTCATACAAAGGTCTGGAAAGTAGTAAATGCCATCTAGTAACTTGGAGCAGTGTGCACTTGATATTGAAATAAAACTAGATAGAACATAGAACATAGAACATAGAAAATTATACACAATATTCTTATATTCTCCCACCAAGGCAAAACAGTGTTTAATAATTCAATTATGTATTTTGAATTTTACTGTACACAACATATAAACAAATTTATTTCCTTATTATTCATCGTTTAATGCATTAAAATATTGTTGATTAAATTCAGGAAGTCAAAATAACAGATTCAAAATACTTCCAATACCCTTCACCTTAAAATTGACACAATTGTGTTACTTTCAAACTGAAAATGTATGCTCCCTTTATAAAGGGAAGCAATCATAATTTATAATCAAATAAGAAGCCAGTTGTTGAATTTGAAGTATTGTCTAATCTTTAGATTCACATTTTCTTTATGAAACAATCAAACTACAATCTTACCTGTTATCAACTCCAGCTAAACTAGTGTTTGCATTGCAATTTTATAATTATGTTTGAGTAAATAATTAAATATTTTTTAAAAAAACTACCGTACTTTAAGAAAAGACTAAATGTGTTAATTCAGATCATTTTGAACAGCAGTTTTCTGTCTGTATTTTGAATTACTGGTATTTACATGCATTCAAGTTTTATCTTTGACGTGGTTCTGTGCTAAAAAAGCCTGTTTGACATGCAATGATTTAAGTTTCAAACATCAACCATGTATTATTCTTTAAATATCCATCACCCTTTGCTGACTGTAGACTGAAACATTAGAGTCTGCCCATAAACTTAAAAATTGCATACTTTGTCAGCACTTTTAAACTGCTGTGTACCAGGACAAGTTTCAGGGTACTCACAATATCAGTGATTTACCATTGCAAATATGATTATGCTGCCAAAATGGAGAAAAATCTTCCAGAGAACAAAGTCACTCTAAGAAGCTTGATCAGTGTGGAAAGATTTTTCTGTCCTTCTCATGGATTAGGTGTCATTCTACTCCCTTGAGCTGAAGCATGGATTTGCAGTTCAGTCCATTTGCAGAGTCTATATATGCTCGTGTAATGGACAAGCACCAAGGGAGTACATGTTACCAAAGAAATTCCATTGAAGAATAAAGGCTTGACACTGGCAAGTTGTAATTACAGAATATGTATAATTGTCTAACATAATGTGTCAATTAAATATTAAATCAGTGTTGGTAAACAACTAAAGCCTTCTATCAAAATAATTATTTATAAAAACATGAATATTTACAATTTTTTTTCATAGTAATAGGATTGCAGTTTCAGTGTTGAAATGCTTTGTCCTATTGTTGAAGTATTTTTTGATTTTTGTGATTATTACCTAAATTGTTTTCAATGTATAAATATTATATTCTCATAAAGACATATCAGAAATAATCATAACATTAGATGGGCTGTTTTATTAAGATGTAAACTGGATACCTTTTGTACTCAATCATTTTTATGTAAATAAACTTTGTAAAATAAAATTTATATTTGTCCTGGCCTTTTGCTAAAATTATTGATGACAATGAAAAAATACTCGCCAAAAATAGCTGAAGAAAATTATATTTCCTAATTATATTTTAACAGTACAATTACCTATACACCTGTAAAATTATGATGAAATACTCAACTGACATGTACCTATATCTGTCTTTAAAGGTGAAAGACATTGAGAGAACTCGGAGAATATTAAAATATCATTCGATAGCCTGCCTTACTATGTGCATTAATATAAGTGCATACCACTTAAAAATAAATAAATATATATATATATATATAAATTCAAGAAATAACTTCTATTGTAACAATTATAGGTAAGGTTTTTTTAGTGTTATCTTGGGCAAAATAGCTGCTGTATTCTTAAAATATAGCTGATACTTTTTATTTCATAAGTTTAACCTGCAAGTAGATTTTATTTTTAGAGGTCTTAGAAGACTATACAGTGCTATGCACTGAAAATCTAAAAGTAATCAAGTAGGTATAAGTTCTACATGATATTAAATCATTTTATATAGATATTCATTCTGATTCTTTTGCATGTTAAAACAGTAATGCATTGTGATAGTCACATTAGAATGTGAACACAGATGAAAGTCATGGTTTCCATTTAATTTTATAACCCATTCTGATATCTTTAAAATGCGGATATAAATTTGTGTGATTTTTAGTTGTGCATAAACGATCTCATTAAAATTATTATGGTGTCATAAATCTTCCAACAAAATGATGCTGAACAGTACAGTAGAAATTTTATGGAATCAGTTCATATCAAATGCAATTAAGTGTGCTTGGAAGTTTATTTGTGCAAATCTAGATGAAGTAAATTGAATATTAAAAAAATAATAGTTCTCACCAGAAAGAGTAAGTACTGTGGTCGATGCATATATGTGTGAGCAGCTTATGCTGAAAGAGCTATAATTAAGAGTTACTATAACAATGCCTACTGTATCCAAACTACGGTCTTTGAAAAAAAATCTCCATAAAATATTTGCTGTGAAATGCAGTGATAGTGAAAGATTCCACGTGCAATTCTCAAGGGGTTGGTGTGCAGTAAAAGAGATTATTGGGATAATACTTCCAGTATTTCTACCTAAACAGAACACTTAAGTGTCAGCTTAGAAAATACATTTATTTGTAAAAATCATTTCTGAAAAAAATATGATTAATCTTCCACCTTAGGCAATTCCTCAAATTAATAACTGTCTCTTGATTTCTACATCCCAATCATCACCCAGTATGATTCTCAAAATTCAGTATTGTACTACTTTGGTACTTACCGCTTTGCAATGCATGAAAGAATTACTTACATTAAAATGCTTTACATAACCTCATGGTGCCTCATATGCTTTAGAGCCAATAATTCAGCTTTGAAGTGTAACTGTCGCAATATGAATTAAGTATCAGCCAATTTGCACAAGCAAACTCCCATAACCAGAATCAGAATCAGGTTTAGTATCACTGACAAGTGTCATGAAATGTGTTGCTTTGTGGCAGCAATATGTTGCAATATATAATAACAGAAAAAAAGGTGAATTACAATAAGTATATATGAATCTATATGTATAGTTATATTAAATAAGTAGAGCAAAAATAAAAATTTTAAGAAGTGGTAAGGTAGTGTTCATGGGTTCAATGTCCATTCAGAAATCAGACGGTAGAAGGGAAGAAGCTGTTCCTGAATCATCGAGTGTGTGCTTTCAGGCTTCTGTACCTCCTTCCTGATGGTAGCAATGAGAAGAGGGTATATCCAGGGTGATGGGGGTATGGGGATCCTTAATGATAGATGCCACCTTTTTGAGGCATCTCTCCTTGAAGATGTCCTGGATACTACGGAGACTAGTGCCCATGATGGAGCTGTCTAAGTTTATAACTCTCTGCAGCTTATTTCAATCCTGTGCAGTAGCCACCCCTCACCCCGCCCATACCAGACAGTGATGCAGCCAGTTAGAATGCTCTCCATGGTACATCTTAGAAATTTGTAGAAACAGAATTGCAGAAATGATTGTTTAATGAGTATTATTATTGACAAGGTCATCAAAGATGACAATTCTTTATAAGTATATATTAAGTCTTAATGAATGCAGAAAGTTGGGATAAACGAGTCACTTTCTGATTGGTGAAGTACTATGAAAAGGGATCGGTGCTGGGCCTCTGCCATATGCAATTTTTCAATAACTTAGGTGAAGGCGCTGATGGATTTACATTCAAGTTTTTTTAATGATACAGAGATTGGTTAGAAAGTAAATTTAATGAAACGCCATTAAATATGCCAAGTAGTTGGGAAGAAGTGAGGCTATCTATTTGGTTCAGAAGACTATACAAGCAGATTATCGGTGTTTAGAGTAACCTGCTGTTGATGTACATGTAACAAAGAAAGTTAACATCCAGGTACCGGAAATAATTACGAATGCAAGCAGATTATTGTCCTTTTTAATACAAAGATGATGAATCAGGGCTTTGCTAAGACTGTACCTGGACTTCTCAAATAGTTTTGGTCTCCTTATTTAAGAAGAGACACATTTAACTTGGAAGCAGTGCAGAGAAGCTTTGTGATATTGATTCTTGGATTAAAAGGTTTTCTGATGAGGTGAGATAGATATCATTAGCCCTATACGCTCTATAGGTAAGAAGAAAGATTTTGTGTATCATGTTACCAGTGTGACTAAGATTATGAGGGGTCCTTACAGCATGATTTCCCACATGTGAGTTATCTAGAACCAGGGAGTTTATTCTCTCAGCATGTTTTGAATCTTTGCAACACTCTAAGGGCTGAGGAAGCTGAATCATGAAATACGTTCAAGACTGAGACAGAGAGATTTTCAAATTTTACAAGGATCAAAGGAAGTGGAGCTGAGAACAAAATCAGATCAGTTGTAATCTTAATAAATGGCAAGATGGTCTCTAGAAGCCATATGGTTTACTTCTTTTCTTATTTATTTTGCCCTTATGTTTGGAAAGGTGACAGGCTCTCAGTTCTCTAATGGAGTGACAACCTATGGTACTGTGCTCAGTTCTCTAGAGTGGGATTTAGGTGCACAATATTGTGATTCAAGCAAGTGTACCACTCATTAAATGATTACTGACACTCATAACTGTACTCACTATCTTTTAATAGAGTATACTTATTGTTGTGTTATCATTAAAGTTTTTACTTATACAAAAATATTTTCTAATATTTTTGTGTTTTGTAGACAACCAGAGCTATTGGCTCATGTAAAACATGATAATTACTGTGATCATTGTCCTTGATACACAAATACTTCTTTTCATCTTTTAATTTTAATTACTGTTTTATTGGCATTAGTTAAAGATCATCACCAAACATCAATGTTATGACTAGGCTGAATGCATCAAGAATACTATGTTGCAAAAACACAATCAAAATATTGCTGCAACACTTGTGAAACCTGTTGTGTGTATTTAATGTTTTCATTTATTAGAAAACAAAAGCATAGGAAAATTAGAAATTGATATTGATGTATTCCAACAAAAATTATAACAATTCCATGAAAGGGATTGTATGTTGTTTAGATATTTGGAAAATTGTCGACACTGTTCTGTAGGAATAATGAACAATAGTATTAGAAGTAAACATACTTCAATGATTGAAATGTATCATCTTGAATTTTAGGATAAAAAAATTCTCACACTATTTAGCAATAGGAGAAGCTGAATATTTTTGTATACTGCTGTTAGATTTAAATTAAATTTCTACCAAGTTTAATTAATTGTGACTAAGCAGAGAAAAGGACAGTAAAATTCAGCTTAATTCTGTAGATATTACCATGATATAGGAGCCATAGGTGAATTTTTGCAATTTTTCTACTCTTGACAAGTTACTGATTTTGGATACTGTGCACTGCAATCTTTGATAATATGAGATAAGCATTCATATTAATAATCTGAACTCAGTGATCGGCTTATATCAAAGCCTGTATTGTAGTAAGAAATTTGGAATTGTTATCATTCCTCAGCAGGCATCTTCTGAGCAACTCATTTAATTTTTCACGATGATAAGTTCTTTTACATGATGCAAATGCATGGTAATTTCATTGGAAAAGGGTTGCCAATTACTGCCTTGTAAACTCCAGTCCTCCGGAGTGATCTATGCAAACAGGAAGCACTTTCAATTTGCTGCGGCTGTCCTACTGTCTTAGATCAAGGAGCTGATTGCTGGTGTTTGCAAGAAAAAAATTAATCCATTTAACAATCTGTGGCTTAAACTTAAGGATTTTCAGGGTTTTTTTCAGAATATCAATATGTTCCAATTCAAGAGCGGATTCCTTGCATTCAGGCATCCGCTGGTGATAACAGACGAGTTGGCATGAAGAGAGGCAGAGATGGATTAATTATGCAGAGAACATGGAAATTTCAGCTTATCATCGACCAGCAAAGGAGCCGAGCTCACATAATCAGCAAACGAGAAACACAATGCAATGGCACGTTCAAGGCAACCAGAGAGCATATTACACATTAGATTCTTCCTGAAATTAAAAAATATATAGATAAATGGCAAAGGGAACTAAACGATGTTAAAATAAATTAATGAGAAGTGTTTCTTCAAGATATATTCTCTCCAAAATCAATTTCTTATTAACAAATGTGGGGAATTTTTAAAACGTATATACAATGCAGCATGTTAAATCACCATTAAGTATAGGAAAAAAATGCTTCTGCCACATATTATTGTGTAGCACAAATATGCCTAAGAAAGTGACGACATTCAGCTTTCTGTAAACTCATTCATCTCATCTGAGAGTTGGGAGAGGGTTTTTGTAGCGGTGGGGATAGCTGTTTTATATAGCATATAATAATTAGCATAAGGGGGGAAGTGCACAAAATGTCACTGTGTATTGCCAGTGCCATCTTAGAAAGTTTGGAAAGGGTCAGCAACTTTAAATTCCTCAGTGTTATCATTTCAGAGGATCTGTCCTGGGCTCAGCACGTAAGTGGCATCACAAAGAAAACATGGCAGCATCTCTACTTTCTTAAAAGTTTATGAAGATTCGATATGTCATCTAAAGCTTTGGCAAACTTCTATAGATGCTCAATGGAGAGTACACTAACCGGTTGCATCACAGCCCGGTAAGGAAACACCCTCAAAAAGTAGTGGATCTCAGGACTGGGTTTACTCAGTCCATCACGGGTAAAGCTCTCCCCATCACTGAGCCTACCTCCAAGAGGTGCTGTCGCAGGAAAACAGCATCCATCATCAAGGACCCTTACCATTCAGACATGTTTTCATCTCACTGCTGCCATCAGGAAGTTGCTACAGGAGCCTCAGGACACACAGCAACAGGTCCAGGAATTACTCCTCAACAATCAGACTCTTGAACAGAGGAAATAACTTCACCCAACCACACTCACCCCATTCACTTTCAAGGACTCTTTGTCTCATGTTCATAATATTTATTGCTTATTTATTTATTACTTTTTTTTTCTTTTTGTATTTGCACAGTTTGTTGTCTTTTGTTATCCTTGTAAAGGAGTGGCTGAGTCGATTGTTGTTAATGGATGTTTAATTTAAATCTTTTCAAACACAAATGTAAAATTTAAAACAATTCAAGCAAACAGTACTTTGAAATAATCCACTAGACATTTTCACAAAGAAAAATTTCTCATTGACTTAATATTACAGGTTTGGATAAAATTGAATTTGTTTTGATATTGGATAAAAATCCAGATTCTTTTAGGAGCAAATCTTCTAATTTCTTAGCAGTTTTCCGTTTTGCAATAAAAGACTTTGCTGCAAAGTTTTAATTTCTGCCACTTCCTAGGGGAAGATTGTATGTTAACATAATATTATTCTTCTCTGGATGGTTGAAGGTACGCCTGAAGGAAGTAAATGCCCTATGTGTTGCATGTAATTATAATTTGGAGCACTGTTTGTATTTGCTGTAGGTCAGGTACATTTTCAATCATTGGCTGTGTGGACACCCAGACAAGGGATGATATGGTTTGGGAAAATATTACAGAATATGTACTACATTTTTGGAGATTTTAAAATATTCATCACTGACTTAATGTACAAAGCTTATCCTGGTATTTTCCTGTTACTATTCTCAGTACCTATTAGCAGAAATGATATTGACTATTTGTATATTTTTCTCTTACACTGGCATGGTGCTCATAGATTTACAAGTAACACAATTCAAACATTAGTTTTGTCGGTGATATTTTACATATTTTACATCATCCAAATGTTCACCGATGATGCAGATACTTCTGTACATTCTTGTATATTTTGACACCATTTTTGATGGAAAGTTGTCTATGTATGTTTTGTTTGCAAACAGCAAGACACATTCAGTCTAGCAAATTACTGCTTATTGATATTACCATTAATTATCTGCAAAGTGATGAAAGATGTTATTGATAATGCAATAAAACAGAATTTATTCCCCAATAACCAATGCTCACTTTGGGTTTTGTCAGGAACATTTTGCTCCAGACCTCATTAAACCTTGATGAAAACATGAAACAAAGAGCTGCATTTGGAGAAGTGATGTGAGAGTGATTGTTCTGGATACCAAGTAAGAACTTGACTGTGCGCTGTCAAGGAGTCCTAATATGATAGAGGTTCATGGACTTCAGGGGAAAATATTCCTACAGATGGAGTTATATCTCATTCATGGAAAGATGATCATGATTGCGGAAGTTCATCACACCAGTTACTGGGCATCAATGCAAAATTTCATCAGGGAAGTTTCCTTGTTGCTTCATCAATAACATTTCTTCTATGTACACTGATGATCATGCAGTGACCTATTTAATTTGCTGCTGTCCAGGTTCATGTCTCAAGACAAAGCAATGTTGAGGCAGGGATTGATAAGTGGCAAGGCAAATTCACGCAACAAAGATGTACTTTGTCCATCTCTGGCAAGAAACATTACCATCTCAATGGTCAATATTCTTGGAATCACCATTGACCAGAAACCCAGAAAAAACAACTCACATAAAATTTCAGGTTACAAAAATCAGATCAGAATCAGGTTTAATATCACTGGCATATGTTGTAAAATCTGTTGTCTTTGCGGCAGTGATACAATGCAGTACATAATAGAGAAAAGAAAACGGAATTATACACACACACACACACACAAACATATACAATTGAAGTCAGAAGTTTACATACACCTTAGCCAAATACACTTAAACTCAGTTTTTCCACAATTCCTGACATTTAATCCTAGAAAACATCCCCTATCTTAGGTTAGTTAGGATCACTGCTTTATTTTAAGAATGTGAAATGTCAGAATAATAGTAGAGAGAATGATTTATTTAACCTTTTATTTCTTTCATCACTTTCCCAGTGGGTCAGAAGTTCACAATACACTTTGTTAGTATTCAGTAGTATTGCCTTTAAATTGTTTAACTTGGGTCAAACATTTTGGGTAGCTTTCCACAAGCTTCTTACAGTAAGCTGCTGGAATTTTGTTCCATTCCTCCAGACAGAACTGGTGTAACTGAGTCAGGTTTGTAGGCCTCCTTGCTCGCACACGCTTTTTCAGTTCTGCCCACAAATTTTCTATCTGGATATTTCTGTGGAGTTTGCATGTTCTTGCCTTGAGCTTGTTTCCTGTTTTGTCCCAAAGACGTACTGGTAAATGGGCTGCGATAAATTATCCCTTATCATCAGTAAATGACAAAATAAAAAAAGGATTATGGGTTGATAGGCGTGTGCGAGAGAATAAATAGAACCAGCTTAGATAGGAAGCTTGGTTGGTATGGATGAGTTTGGCCGTTTTTCCATGCTGTGTGACTCCACGGATCTCATATTACAGATTCCTGCTTTGTGCATAGTCAGACACAATTATCTGAGATGGCCTGATGGTCATCTGCTGGCATATTTCACCACTGAATCGAGCAGTGAAGCAGTGACTTCCCAAAGGAGTATTGAAGGCACTTTGCATCCATCTCTCAGTTTTTCACCGGGGACAGCTGGTGTACTTAGATTTGTTTTGGTATGAAAAAATTACCAGAGGCACTTAAATGTTGATAAAAATCCTTTGATAATTAATCAGCTGCTGGGACTTTTTGGTCGCACAATCTCAGGAACTGCTGCACTTTGATAGCTGACTCATAAATGGAAAGAGTCAGCTTGTTGAGCATCTGGAAGTATCTGGAAATCTGGAGCATATGTGAGTATTCAGGAACTGTACACTACAAGACTGGGCAGTGGTCTATGTGGAGGATGTCACGGTCTAATACATTGTTAGGGCCCAGTGCACTTGATATGCATGATTTCTCTCACAAAATTAGATGGGCCTTAATATACCTTCTTTTGCCTTATCAGAAGGCAATGGCAAACCACTGCTGTAACTTGCCTCGTACGCGGTTCCCCACTACGGCAGAGAGGCGTGGAGGGAAATCGTCTGCTAACCGGAGAAACTCTGGATGCAAAGTTACTTTCCCTTCCTTTTTTGCCTTATGGCTGAGATTGGGCTAACTATTTCTTTCAGTTGAATACTATCCATAGCTTCTTCAGTTAACCGCAGATGGATCAAATTTTCTTTGGACTCTGTATTTCTTAATGGAATGCATGTTCTACAGTATGTTTCAAGACTGATAGGGAAGAATTATATTTTCCTTAGTGTTATTAAACTATATTTTCCTCAGTGTTATTAACATTTAGCCAGCTGTAAATGTAATGTATCTCTTAAAATCATTATAGTGTAGCTACATGAAAGTTTGTCTTAACTATGTCTACAGGTAGGTCATATTGTATAGGGGTACCAATTATTTTGATCCATTATATTTAATTTATTGAAGGCAGAGATATTAGAATTTTGCAGCTCCTTGATGTTGATTTCTGGAAGAAAGCTGAGAAATCTTTGCAACAAGAAAATGAAGATTCTAAGTACATCCATTCAGGTTTTGTAATGTGTAATCAAGAGTGCTAAATATTCCAGTGGGAGATTAGAGTCAAGGGAATTTTTGGAACATTGAAATGGCACACATGCAAATTTGAACTGTATTAAAGAGGCTAGAGGGCCATTGTAAAGACTGGAGCAGAGATCAGAATATTTTATTTATTTTAAAGATCAATTATAACATTTGGCCCTACATTGGCATTACTATGTCCAGTAGCATGAGGAAATGTGATAAGAATTAAGCTGAAATAGGTGGGTTAGAAGAGCCAGACCTATGGGTTGAGCTTTAAAACTTGCCTTTTGGCGCCTTACATTGAAAATCACAGCCTAGTTTAAGAACTGCTTAAAAATCCCAGAGAAAGAATTCAGAATGGCAAATAATTTGCTTTGGAGTGCATGATTAGCTTCTGGTTAGAGCTGGCTTTCAGTGAGATTCTTTAAATAAAAAGAACATTGGCTCGTGAAAACCCAATTGACAGTTGCCAAGCTTACAATAAATCATTTTCTTTTGCACTGATTTGAAATATTTAAGATCAATTGCATGCTGCTGCCAGCTTGCATCTGCAAAGATACAAATCCAATCCTGAGAATTACCAGAAGTTGAAAGGGTAACAGGAAACGACGATCAGGATTTACCTCCCGCCACTGTTTGTACATTTTTCCCGTGACCGCATGGGTTTCCTTGGGGTCCTACAGTTTCCTCCCATAGTCCAAACACATACTGCTTCTAGGTTAATTGGTCCTTGTATATAGTCCCACGATTAAACTGGTGTTAAATTGGGGGATTGCTGGGTAGTGCGGCTTGAAAGGCCAGGAAGGCCTACTCTGTGTTGTATCTCTATAAATTCATTTTTAAATAACACAGGACTTAGACTGATGGGATTGCTATTGTTGAGAGCTGAAAATGGGCCAAATGCCTTCTTTCTTTGTGGTAATTTGTAAGATAAAAAGAGCACACAACCTTGCTGAAATTCTAGCACAGTACTTTAATGTTATTTATTTACTATCAAAAACCATGTTGCTCTGCCATCTTTTCTTCAACCCAGTAATCAGTTGGCCTATTCATTTGACGGTCTGCTGAGTGAGAAACAGAATACAAGAAATGATAATATTACCATCCCTGGAACTTCCATTGACATTAGATGGTTGTCACTAATTTTTAACCATCAAGTTGTAGCTCTGTAAGATAAAGTGCAAATTGTCCAAGCATCCATTAATCTCCGGGCCCAGGCATGTCCATGCTGTTATTGCTTCGTGTTGCCTTTATTGCCAGCAACTGATTATCTTTGCAATATACAGTATGTTCATTTTAATTAGGTAAAATGTTAAAAATTCTTCTTCTGCCCTATAAATTCCGAGTGTGCACTTCAAAGTTCAAAGTAAATTTATTTTCAAAGTACACATATGTCACCATATACAATTCTGAGATTCATTTTCTTGTGGCACACTCAATAGGTACATTTAATGTCAGAGAAATGTATGCAATACTGTATACATCCTGAAATTCTTTTTCTTTGCAAACATCTATGAAAACAGAGAAGTGCCCCAAAGAATGAATGGCAGTTAAAACGTTAGAACCCCAAGTCCCCCCAGCTCCCCCTCCCACACACAAACAGCAAGGCAATGACCCCCCCACCCCCCACCAGCAAAAAGCATCAACACCCTCCACCGAGCACTCAAACGTGCAGCAAAACTTCAGTAAAGACACAGACTTGCAGTACCCCAAAGACTACTCGTTCACCCAGTAATTCGGCATACCACAGGCTCTCTCTCTCTCTCTCTCCCTAATAAGGGAAAAAGAGGTGTCCCCGTTTCACAGCGAGAGGAGAGACATAACAAACAACTCGCTGATTTATGATGTTAAAAGTCTGTTGCGTCACTTTTTTAAAGCTCTGCACCCAGAGAGTTGGCCCCAGAAAGGTTCAGATCTCTGGACGCACCACCCACGGCAGCCAACCCACTGCTCCCGATGTTCCCTGTTCTCCCGCGACGCCTCAGTCAGGGGCACCGGCCTAGAAACAACCCTTCTCCAGAGCCATGAAAATCCAGAACCCTGAAGGCACGGTCGCCTTCCAGTTTGTTGGGATATCAAAAAGCGGCTGATCATGAGGCCTTGAAAGCAGGTCCCATTCCCGCAAAGGACTGAAGTCAGAGTGTAATTCCAGGTCAAGGTCCTCAAAAGAACCTTGAAAAGGAGAAAAAGAGATATCAAAGATAGAAATAGAGCTGTTTCTGAGGATGTAAGCAAAGGAGTCGTCATTTAGTGCCATCTTAGCTTCACTCTGCCTTCAGAAGTCCACAATAGAATAACCATAATAGAATCAATCCACCAACGAACTGTGCAAGTATGAAAAGAAGTAAATAACAATATAAATAGATAAGCAAGAATTATTGAAAAATGAGATGGTGAGTCCTTGAAAGTGAGTCCATAGGCTGTGGGAACATTTCAGTGATTAGGCAAGTGAAGTTGAGTGAAGTTACTTCCTTTGGTTGAAGATCCTTATGGTTGAGGGGTAATAATTATCCCTGAACCTAGCAGTGTGGGTCCTGAGGCTCCTGTACCCTCTTCCTGATGGCAGCAGCAAGAGGAGAGCATGCCTTGGGTGGTGGTGTCCCTGATGATAGATGTTGCTTTTCTGCGACAATGTTTCATATAGATGTGTTCAATAGTGGAGAGGGCTTTACCTGTGAATGACTGGACCATATCCACTACTTTCTGGGACCTGCGTTGCTGCGGGTTATATGCTGATGGTAATTGGGCAGGGTTTTCTTCAAGCAAGTTTGTTTGAAGCCTATGTTTGTTTGACTATGATTTGAAATGCATTGGGATGGACTATTGCTTGATTGGAGACAGCATCGTGCATATCTCAGACGCTAGATTATACATGGCCGCTGGCGGTGTTGCTTACCGAGATGGCGCTGTGTACGGAGGCCGTGTTGTGAGCTCTGTTCCAACTGTATAGTATACTGTTAATTTCTGCAATTTCTTTCATATTTCTTGTTTAAGTAGCTGATAGTCACATCAGATACGATCGATTGACCCTTCTGAACATCGGGAAGACAGCATTTATCCATTATGTGCTGCCTTTTCTACTCTGGGATTCCCCTGTTTGCGTAATCAATGGGAGACTCACCTACTGCACCGCCGCTACCCGGAAGTGGTGTCAGAGGCAAGGGAGAAGGGCCAGTGTCGTGGTTAGTTGAAATGGCGTGCTAATCGGCTGCTGCTCCCTAGCATACTCCTGGCTAACATTCAGTCCCTGGACAACAGGCTGTGTAAACTGAGAGCCAGAATCTCCTACCAGTGGGAAACAAAGGAATGTAGCGTTTTGTGCTTTGTGGAGACCTGGCTGATGGATGAGATATTGGATCATGCTATTGAGCCCTCTGGGTTCTCCCTGTTCCGCGGATAGGTCAAAAAACCTCTCTGGTCAGAGTAAAGGAGGTGGGGCATTCTTCATGGTCAATATTCTTGGTGTGACCCTAGGAGCATGCATGTCCTCAAATCCTTTTGTCCCTGGATCTGGAGTACCTGGTGCTGCTGTGTAGATCTTTCTGGCTGCCTAGGGAGTTCATGGCTGTTATTATCACCGCTGTGTATATTCCGCCGCAGGCTGATACTGACCTGGCTCTCAAAGAACTGTACGAGACCATCAGCACCCTGGAGACTGCACACCCTTCATCGTCGTCAGTGACTTTAACTGAGTATCGCTGACTAAGGTCTCTCCAAAGTTTTGTCAACACATCCAGATGAGCACACAGCGAGATAGCATACTCGACCACTGCTACTCTCCCTTCTGCAACACTTACAAAGCATTCCTTCGCCCCCTACGCCCCATTTGGAAAATCAGATCACTCTTCCAGTTTCTGCTGCCAAAATACAAGCTGAAGCTGAAACAAGAGGCGGCCATAGTTAAAAGTGTCCACTGTTGGTCCGCCCAATTGGCCTCAATGCTGCAGGACTGCTTTGATTACATCAACTTCCATGATGAGGATGTCTCCGAGTTCATGGATGGGGTCATGAGTTTCATCCGGAAGTGGATTGAGGATGTTGTCCCCCAGAAATTGGTCAAGATCTTTCCAAACCAGAAACCCTGGATCAACAGTTCTGTGTGAGCAGCACTTACCGCGCGACACAGAGCTTACATTGCCGGTGATCAGCAGGAGCTCAAGAAATGCAGCTACGATCAGAGCAAAGTCATCAAGGCAGTGAAACAACAATACAGGGACAAGATTCAGAGTCAACTCTCCACCAACAACACATGCACTTATGGCAAGGTCTGCACACCATCACAGACTTCAAAGCTAAACGCAGTGGAGTTTCCAATATTGCTGCCTCTCTCCCAGACGAGCTAGATCTTCTTTATGCTCGATTCGATGTTGCCAATACTGAGCTCCTGAGGAGACCTACAAAGCTGATGTGACCTGCAGTTTGCTCATCTCTGAGGCTGAAGTACGCATGTGTTTCCAACAAGTGGACGGTTGCAAGACTGCAGGACCAGATGGCATCCCAGGGCGAGTACTCAGGATGTATTTACAAAACATTTTTAATCTCTCCCTCTCCCAGTGTAGAGTGCCCTCCTGCTTCAAAACATCCACCATTGTTCCTGTACCTAAAAAGACCAAGGTAAAAGGTCTAAACAACTAGCGTCCTGTCACACTCACCTCAATAATAAGCAAATACTTTGAGAGTCTTGTCAGGGACTACACTGGCAGCATGCTACCATCCCCTACAATTCGCCTATTGACACAACCGATCGACTGATGTAATAGCCACTGCTCTACACAACGTCCTTACACATCTGGAGAAGAACGATGCTTATGTGAGAATGCTGGTTTTGGACTACAGTTCAGCATTCAACACCATAATTCCCTCCAGGCTCGACAAGAAGCTCAAAGACCTTGGACAACACCCTGCCTTGTGTAGCTGATCCTGGACTTCCTGTCAGATTGCTGGCAGGTGGTAAGAGTGGGCTCCCTCACCTCTGCCCCTCTGACCCTCAGCACAGGTGCCCCTCAGGGTTGTGTCTTAAGCCCTTCCTTTACTCTCTATATACCCATGTCTGTGTTGCCACCCACAGCTCCAATCTGCTAATTAAATTTGCTGCGACACTACATTGATTGACCTAATCTCAAATAATAATGAGGCAGCCTACAGTGAAGAAGTCATCACCCTGACACAGTGGTGTCAAGAAAACAACCTCTCCCTCAATGTTGCAAAAACAAAGGACCTGGTTGTGGATTACAGGAGGAATGGAGACAGGCTAGCCTCTATTGACATCAATGGATCTGGGGTTGAGAGGGTGAACAGCTTTAAGTTCCTCGGTATAAACATCACCAAGGATCTCAAGTGGTCTGTACAAACCAGCTGTGTAGTGAAAAAGGCACAACCGCGCCTCTTTAACCTCAGACCGTTGAAGAAGTTTGGTGTGGGCCCCCAAATCCTAAGAACTTTCTACAGGGGCATAATTGAGAGCATCCTGACTGGCTGCATCACTGCCTGGTATGGGAACTGTACCACCCTTAATCACAGGACTCTGCAGAGAGTGGTGCAGACAGTCCAATACATCTGTAGTTGTGAACTTCCCATTATTCAGGACATTTACAAAGACAGGTGTGTAAAAAGGGCCCGTAGGATCATTGGGGACCCAAGTCACCCCAACCACAATTTGTTCTAGCTGCTACCATCCGGGAAACGGTACCACAGCAGAAAAGCCAGGACCAACAGGCTTCGGGACAGCTTCTTCCACCAGGCCATCAGACCACTTAACTCATGCTGACATAACTGTATTTCTATGTTATATTGACTATCCTGTTGTACATACTATTTATTATAAATTACTATAAATTGCACATTGCATATTTAGGTGAAGGCATAACATAAAGATTTTTACTACTCATGTATATGAAGGATGTAAGTAATAAAGTCAATTCAATTCAATTCAGCAATGGTCAGGATTATGGAGGAAAACACCCTGGGTGAATATAAATGGACAGCATTTGACTGTTAGGTGTTCAAGGTTAGGGAAACATGAGTTAGACAAAACTGCCACACTGGAGAACCACTGAGAGTTTATCATGAAACACACATCTCCACCTTTTCAGAATGCCTTTTCTGAATCAGCATTTTGGTGCATTCGATAAATCGAGAAGCCTTAGGGTCTGACCACAGTATCTGGCATGCCGTGAGAAAGCCATGTCTCACTCAGACATAGAACAGAGCTATCTCTCATCTCCCAGTCTTGTCCTCAGGCCCTCAGTTTTGATCTCCAGTGATTATACATTTGCTGACAAGATGCTGGGTAGAGGAGACCTCATCCGTCTACTTTTCTGCCTGGCTTGGAGTCTTCCCAACCCCCAACCCCCCAGCCCACCTCACTTCTGGCCATGGCAATGAACCTTCAACTGTTTAAAGGTTCCGTACCTGCCTGAACATCATGCAATCCATAGATCATTAAGTTGATTTAAAAGTACATTGCTTAAAGGGAAATTACATGCTGCAGATTGCAGTGAGAGTAATTCAGAAGAGGGATATGTTTACATAGCCTGCAGAACGTCACAGTGGTTCACTGGTGCTATCTTGTTTAAAGCTGTGCTAGTTGAGAATCTAGAAGCCTGGGATATGCCTATAGAGCTGGCAATTATGAGATTTTCCTTCTAATAGAATCAGAGAGTATACAGCACTGACACAGACCCTTAACCCCACCCTCCCATCAGATACCCAGCATTTCCATTTACAAACATTTAGCAATTCAAGTGGTCATTCAAATATTTCTTTATTGTTGAAGTACCTGCTTTCTCCACTGCTTTTTCCACTCACTCAAGTACTGTCATCTAGATTCTAGCCACCTTCTGGCTGAAAATTCCTCCCTCAGCTTCTTGATTTTTTTTTTAGAAATATTATTCTATCCAGACACTTCCTAACTTTGTACCCCAACACGAAATCTCACTTCTATCTCCTCTATTCCAAAGGGGTGAGCCCTATCTTATTCAGCTTTTCCTCATACGCACAATTTTCCAGTCGTGTCAACAATAGCTTTAGTGATAGGTAGAGAAGGGAGTGATGGGTGTCTGTATAATTTTCACCGGAAGTCTGTAACAAGTGATGTACCACAGGGATCGATACTAATACCTTTGATATTTGTGTAATCCTCTCACTGCAGCTCGTAACAAACTTGGGTCATAGCTAACTCTGCTAACAGCCACGTGACTCGGTGTTGCATGGGTAATGGTGAGAAGGTCACCCTTAATAAGCAACACACGTCTAGGGTTGGTATGATTTGGGTGCAACCTAACAGGAAAATGGTAATGTTCCGATGAAAGAATGAAAATTGTGATGAGTACTGTGTAAATACCGCCCCATACAAAATGATCATTCACCAGGAAATAACAGATCATACACCAGAATAAAATTACATGGAAGTATATTTACCAAAATTTCAATTTTAACAAACAATTAACAGAGAAAAGGACAAAGAAAAAAAGGCCTGTTACAGTTAAACCTGTCTAAATGTGCACAGAAACATTGGAGCTCGTTTCTGTAGTTTTTGGCTGAATCGTTTTACTCATGGTGCTGAGCTCCCATCTTCAGCCACAGGTTGAACTTTCCTTAAAGAACATCACAAACAAACTGGCTAACTCAGAAATTTTGGCACTTTCTTCTTGAAACCATTCGTCCACACAAAGCACTCCCTGCAATAGGTTCTCCCCTTCGGGAGGGATCCCCCAAGCATCTTCTCTTGTGTTCTTTTCTGCACCTTCCAACAAAAGACCCCAAACCAGACTACTGTCCTTCAGAAATCTGATCCCACCCAGTTCTCTCAACTCTTCCATTGCATCCCACTGGGCAGAATGCCACAACATATTGCCAAACAAATCCGATTGGCTGACACAACATTCCTAGGGTGGGCAAATGGCACCTTACCTCCAATGAAACCAAAACACTAGTCTCTGAAGCTTGCTAACAGTATCCACTGTGTTTGTAGAAAACACTAAAATAAAATGCCCAACAGCATAACAGTAGAAATACAATGGTAACCAGGGCATTGCATTCTCCCCCCACCAAAAAAAGTCATGTGCTCATGATTTTGTAAGCCTTTCAAACTTATCAAACCATTGTTTGTGATAGTCAAATGAATTTCATGATTTCAGGACGCCCAATCTATTTTTAAATTGAAGTAACATAGCTCATTGGGAGTGATGCAACACTCTGTTTCCAGGTGAATCATATTCCAGCCTATCGGGCGTTTCCTGACTCTCTGAAACCTCCTTATCTCATCCTTAGCTTCTTCTGCCTCAGCCACTCCTTGTGACCATTCCTGCCTACTTGGGGATGCCTCCCCCTGTCTATCACGCATACCTTCCAGTGACTCAGTTCCCCCTGCTCCCTAACTGAACTCAACTTCATCTTTAATTATATTGGAGCCCAGTTTTCCCTCCTGTCTACCATCATGTCTGACTGTCCACTGGTATTTTTCCCCGCTACATCTAAGCTGGGGCTGGGCGAATCAGGATTCTCTTCATCAATTCTTGGGGAGTTTGCATAAAGAAAATCCCTTTTCCTCATCCTCTGAGTCACAGTACTCAGTGGTTGGTCCCTCTTCAGGTCCTCCCACTGAAAGCACACTATTGTCAGCTTGTTGCCTTTCTGTTCTCCTTCTTCTGTGCAGAGTTCTACGACTAGGTATAGGTTCCATGTCGTCCTCAGGGTCAGCATGTATTTCCTGCCCTAGGGGTAAAAGATGACTTTGATGGAGAATTTTGACAGGACCATTCCCATCCTCAGGCTTCACCCTGAAAATTGGCAAATTTGGTATCTGGTTCTCTACTACATAAGGCATAGAAACCCAATGGTTGCCAAACTTAAACTTCCCTTGTAACCGCAAATTTATTATTAAAACTCTTCCTCCAGGCATCAGTTGCCTTTTCTTTTGATCTTTTGATCACATCTCCTCTTTTTTCCTTGGTTTTACATGGTAAGAGAAACTGCTGCTGGCTCATTAACTTTTTACAGTTCTTTCATCATGTCAGACACATACTTGAGATACGTTTTTTGCTGCGAGTCTTCACTGCCGGCTACAAGACAGAGATGTACAGGTATCTCGCTTCGTGTCAAAACATCATAGTGGCTTCATTCTGTGTTCAGCTGTAGCAGTGTACCAAATGTCCAATATACTGGGTCCACTTATTCTTTTTGTTAGCATACAGAGTTCCAAGCATGTCTAGCAATATCTGGTTGAACCTTTCAAACTGAGGATCATCCTGAGGGTTATATGGCACGGTTCATGACTTCTCACCTCCCAGCATGCTCAGTAGCTCATGTATGAGCTGACTTTCAAAATCTTTTCCCTGATCTCTGGGTATCCTTCTCGAGAGACCATAAAGAATGAAATACTTCTCCCATAACACTTTGACAACCACAGATGCTCTCTGATCCTTTGTGGGGAAGGCTTGAACATATCTGGTGTAGTGATCTGTGATGACCAAAACATTCACATTACTGGAATCAGGCTCCATGGAAAGGAAATCCATACACACTAAATCAAGTGGTCTTGCACTCTGAATATGAGATAATATAACCATGTAACCATATAATATATGGCCATCTCGTCCCGTCTAGTCCGTGCCGAACTCTTACTCTCACCTAGTCCCACTGACCTGCACTCAGCCCATAAACCTCCATTCTTTTCCTGTCCCTGTATCTATCCAATTTAACTTCAAATGGCAACATCGAACCTGCCTCAACCACTTCTGCTGGAAGCTCGTTCCACACAGCTACCACTCTCTGAGTAAAAAAGTTCCCCCTCATGTCACCCCTAAACTTTTGCCCTTTAACTCTCAACTCATGTCCTCTTGTTTGAATCTCCCCCATTCTCAATGGAAAAAGCCTATCCACATCTCCTTATCAATCCCCCTCATAATTTAAAATACCTCTATCAAGTCCCCCCTCAACCTTCTACACTCCAAAGAATAAAGACCTAACTTGTTTAATCTTTCTCTGTAATTTAGGAGATGAAACCCTGGCAACATTTTAGTAAACCTCCTCTGTACTCTCTCAATTTTATTGACATCTTTCCTACAATTCGGTGACCAGAACTGTACACAATACTCCAAATTTGGCCTCACCAATGCCTTATCCAATTTCAACATTACATCCCAACTCCTATACTCAATGCTCTGATTAATAAAGGCCAGCATACCAAAAGCTTTCTTCACCACCTTATCACATGAGATTCCACCTTCAGGGAACTATACACCATTATTCCTAGATCCCTCTGTTCTACTGCATTTTTCAGTGCTCTACCATTTACCATGTATGTCCTATTTTGATTAGTCCTACCAAAATGTAGCACCTCACATTTTTCAGCATTAAACTTCATCTGCCATCTTTCAGCCCACTCTTCTAACTGGCCTAAATCTCTCTGCAAGCTTTGAAAACCTACTTCATTATCCACAACTCCACCTATCTTAGTATCATCTGCATATTCACTAATCCAATTTACCAACCCATCATCCAGATCATTAATAGAAAATGACAAACAACATTGGACCCAGTACAGTTCCCTGAGGCACACTGCTACACACAGTCCTCCAATCTGACTCACAGTTATCCACCACTACTTTCTGGTGTCTCCCATCTAGCCACTGCTGAATCCATTTTACTACTTCGATATTAATGCCTAACGATTGAACCTTCCTAACTAACCTTCCGTGTGGAACCTTGTCAAAGGCCTTACTGAAGTCCATATAGACAACATCCATCGCTTTACCCTCGTCAACTTTCTTAGTAACATCTTCAAAAAATTCAATAAGATTTGGCAAACATGACCTTCCATGCACTATGTTGACTATTCCTAATCAGTCCCTGTCTATCCAGATAATTATAGATACCATCTCTAAGAATACTTTCCATCAATTTACCTACCACTGACGTCAAACTCACAGGCCGATAATTGCTGGTTTGCTCTTAGAACCCTTTTTAAATAATGGAACCACATGAGCAATACGCCAATCCTCCGTTTCTAATGACATTTGAAATATTTCTGTCAGTGCCCCTACTATTTCCACACTAACTTCCCTCAAGGTCCTAGGGAATATCCTGTCCGGACCTGGAGACTTATCCACTTTTATATTCCTTAAAAGTGCCAGTACTTCCTCTTCTTTAATCATCATACTTTCCATAACTATCCTTCTTGTTTACTTTACCTTACACAATTCAATATCCTTCTCCTTAGTGAATACTGAAGAAAATAAATTGTTCAAAATCTCCCCCATCTCTTTTGGTTCCGCACATAGCAGTCCACTCTGATTCTCTAAGGGACCAATTTTATCCCTCACTATCCTTTTGCTATTAACATAACTGTAGAAACCCTTTGGATTTATTTTCACCTTACTTGCCAAAGCAACATCGTATGTTCTTTTAGCTTTTCTAATTTCTTTCTTAAGATTCTTTTTACATTCTTTTTATTCCTTGAGCACCTCATTAACTCCAAGCTGTCTATATTTATTGAAGATCCCTCTCTTTTTCTGAACAAAGCTTCCAATATCTCTTGAAAACCATGGCTCTCGCAAACTTTTAATCTTTCCTTTCAACCTAACAGGAACATAAAGATTCTGCACCCTCAAAATTTCACCTTTAAATGACCTCCATTTCTCTATTACATCCTTCCCATAAAACAAATTGTCCCAATCCACTCCTTCTAAATCCTTTCGCATCTCCTCAGAGTTAGCCTTTCTCCAATCAAAAATCTCAATCCTAGGTCTAGTCCTATCCTTCTCCATAATTATATTGACACTAATGATATTGTGATCACTGGACCCGAAGTGCTTCCCAACACATACCTCCGTCACCTGCCCTATCTCATTCCCTAATAGGAGATCCAACACTGCCCCTTCTCTAGTTGCTACCTCTATGTATTGCTCCAAAAAACTGTCTTGCACACATTTGACAAACTCCAAACCATCCAGCCCTTTTACAGAATGGGCTTCCCAGTCTATATTTTTTGAAAATTAAAATCTCCAACAATCTCAACCTCGTGCTTACTACAAATATCTGCTATCTCCTTACAAATTTGCTCCTCCAGTTCTCAGTCCCCATTAGGTGGTCTATAATACACCCCTATAAGCATCACAACACCTTTCCTATTCCTCAATTCCACCCAAATAGCCTCCCTAGACGAGTCCACTAATCTATCCTGCCAGAGCACCACTGTTATATTTTCTCTGACAAACAATGCAACACCTTCACCTCTTGCCCCTCCTATTGTATCACACCTGAATCAACAAAATCCTGGAATATTTAGTTGCCAATCACACCCCTCCTGCAACCACTTTTCACTAATAGCTACAACATCATATTTCGAGGTATCAATCCATGCTCTAAGCTCATCCACCTTTTTTACAATGCTCCTCGCATTAAAATAGATGCATTTAAGAAACTCTTCACCTCCTACTCTCTGTTTATCCTTAATGGAGCAAACAACTTTGCAACCTTTTTCTTCCTTGTCCCCTACATCTTTGGTCTGAGTGCTCCTGATCTCTGTCCCCTGCCTATCCTCCCTCAACACTGTCTACCTGCTTTCTCTATTTGTGAATTAACTTCCTCTCTGCTAGTCTCTTTAATTTGATTCTATTAATTAATTAACTAATTAATTAAATGGAGCAGCTCTCTTAGGCAGTCTTTCTCCGAATACATTGGATGCAGTACTCTTCAACCTCAGGCTTCATTCAGGGCCAATAGATCTCAGACCAATCCGTAGGTCTTGTCTAGCCCCAGATGAGCTGAGTCATCATGCAATGACTTTCATACAATCTTATGGTACTTCTCAGGCAAAAGAAACTAGGAACACCGAGATCTGTCTGGATGAGATGTAACCCTGTGTAAAACTTTGTTCCTCAACTCCATTTTGTCCCATTCCCTCATCAGTGGTGGTATGGTAAGGTGTTTTGTCTTCTCAACTTGGGCAATATCTCCTTCTGCAACGGTTGACTAAATGGCACCTGTAAAAGGATCGTCTCACTGGGCTACTGCCAATTCCACAGGACTCAAGGCAGGCAACTGCTTCGTATTCAGCATGGTCAAGTTGCAATATGCTGGTGGAATGGCACAACTGTATCAGGCCATAGCCTTGGCTGTAATTTCCCCACTATGGAAAACTGGCACATTGCTTTAGCAACAGAGGCAGGAATGTCCTCTTTACCTCCGTCCATTGCTGGCATCTCATGCAGACGCCATTGCAAAGCATCTGCATCAAAGTTCTGACTTCCTGGAGGCTGAAATCATAAGCACCCAACACTGCCAACCAGGGATGACCTGTGGCATTTAGTTTCGCCCAGGTCAGAATATAGGTCAGTAAATTGTTAGTCCTCACCTCGAGCTTGGCATCATATAGATATTCACTTAACTTATTCAACATGCTCATTTCAAATGCCAGAAACTCCAAAATGTGTGCAGAGTAGTTCCACTCAGATGGTGACAGTCTTCAGCTAACAAAAGCAAAAGGTCTCAACCCTTTACCTTGGTCTTGATATAGAACACCGTCTAATCCCTCATGGATGGTGTCTGTATGCAGTACATACAGCAACTGGGAGTTTGCAAAGGCAAGCACAGGTGCTTTAGTCAGTAACTCTTTCAGCAGCTGAAATGTCTCTTTACACTTTAAATCCTATCTTTCCCTGAAAGGTTCCAAAGGGCTAAGATCATTCTCCTCTCTTTCTTCCTTAAGGGAGGGTAACCACACAGAAGTTGATTCAAAGGATGGCTTACTCTGGAGTAGTCCTTCACAAATCTCCGGTAATATCCTCAGAATCCAAGGAATGAATGTAGGGCGTTCACATTCTTGGACCTTGGCCATGTGGTTATCACTCCTATCTTGGACTTATCTGCAGCCACTCCATTCTGAGAGACTATGTGTCTAACGTAGTTGACTCACATCTTACAGAACTGGCAATTGTGATGAATACTTCCCCATTCTCCAGGAAATAAAAGTTATCATTCACTAGGAAATAAAAGATCATACACTAGATGAAAATTACATGGAAGTATATTTACCAATATTTCAATTACAACAAACAGTTAAAAGAAAAGGAAAAGAAAAAGAAAAAGAAAAAATGGCCCATTACAGTTAAACCAGTCTAAATGTGCACATAAATGTTGGAGCTCAATTCTGTAGTAGTTGGGTGTATCGTTTTAGTCACGGTGCTGAATTCCCATCACCAGCCACAGGATGAACTTTCCTTGAAGAACATCACAAATAAACTGGCTAACTCAGAAGTTTTGGTACTTTCTCTTGAAACCATTCATCCACACAAAGCACACCCTGCAATAGGGTCTCCCTTGTGCTCTTTTCTGCACTTTCCTACAAAAGGCCCCAAACCAGACTACTGTCCTTCAGAAATCTGATCCCGCCTAGTTCTCTGGAATCTTCCATTGCATCCCACTGGGCAGATTACAACAGATTACAAAGTCAAACCTGATTGGCTGACACAACATTCCTAAAATGGGTAAATGGCTCCTTATCTCCATTGAAACCAAAACACAACTCTATGAAGCTTCTTAACAGAACATACTGCTTTTGTGGAAATGCCCAACAGCATAGCAGTAGAAATACAATGTTCACCAGGGTATTACATTTGTTCTGTATATAAATGGCTTGGGTGAGTATGTCATTGGTTTGAATGAATAAATTCTACCATGGAAACTGGTGCAATCATTGCTAGTGAAGAAGGCTGTCTGATGGATACCATTGATATCATTAGTCAGACTTTGTTGCATGAGGGGCAGAACTGGCAGCTCAGTATTTTGGGGTCCCATTGTTTTAGATATGGTAGAGTGGGAGGGATTAAAGGGGGAAGGATGGCATTACTAGTCAGGGAAAATGTTATGGTTGTGCTTAGACAGGACAGATTGGATCACTAAGGTTACTGAGTTTATATGGGTGGAACTGAGGAATAAGAAATGGATGACAAATTGGTGGAATTATAATACAGACAACCCAAAAATCAGTGGGATTTAGAGTAACAAATTTGGAGACTGATTGCAAATTGTTGCAAGAAAAAAATAAGGTTGTGATAGTAGGTGATTTTAACTTATTTTTCTATTTAGTGATACAGCACAGAGTACGCCTTTCCTGCCCTTCAAGCCACACTGCCCTAGAAACCCCTTAACTCCTATTAACCCTAACCTAATCACTGAACAATTTACAATGACCAATTAACCTACCCGGTACACCTTTGGACTGTGGGATGAAACTGGAGCGCCTTGGGAAAACCGGCACATTCTACAGGGAGGACGTACAGAGACTCCTTACAGACCAGTGCTGGAATTGAACTCTGAATGCTGGAACACCTCGAGCTGTAAAAATGTCACACAAACCTCGCTGTGGAAGACACAAGCAACGTGCTAGAATTTTGACAGTGTCGAGAGCAGAAGAGTGTGAAGTTGCCATTACTAGGGAGAAGGTGCTTGGGAAGCTGAAAGATCTCGAGGTAGATAAATCACATGGACTATATTGTCTACACCTCAGAGTTCTGAAGGAGGTGGCTGAAGAGATTGCTGAGGCATTAGTAATGATCTTTCAAGAATCAATGGATTCTGGCATGGTTCTGGAGAACTGGAAAATTGCAAAAGTCACTTCACTCTTTAAGAGGGGAGAGAGTTAGAAGAAAGGAAATTATAGGCCAGTTAGTCTGATCTCAGTGGTTGGGAAGATGTTGGAGTCAATTGTTAAGGATTGGTGTCTGGCTATTTGGAGGCATGTGATAAAATAGGCTGTAGTTGGTAAGGTTTCCTCAAGGGAAAATCTTGCCTGACAAATTTGTTGGAATTCTTTGAAGAAATAACAAACAAGAAAGACAAAAGACAACTTGGATTTTCAGAAAGTCTTTGACAAGGTGCCACACGAGTTAACAACTTGCTTAACAAGTTAAGAGCCCATGGTATTACAGGAAAAATACTAGCATGGATAGAGTATTGGCTGATCAGCAGGAGGCAAAGAGTAGGAATAGAGCGCTTTTTTCTGGTTGGCTGCTGGTGACTAGTGATGTTCCACAGAGGTCTCTGTTGGGACTGATTCTTTTTATGTTATATATCAATGATTGGATGAAGGGACTGATGGCTTTGTGGACAGGTTTGTGGATGATACTAAGATAAGTGGAGGGGTAGATAGTGTTGAGGAAGCAGAGAGTCTGCAGAAGAACTTAAACAGATCGGGTGAATGGGCAGAGAAGTGGCAGATGAAATACAGTGTCAGGAAGTGTATGGCTATGCACTTTGGTAGAAGAAAGAGAAGTGTAGACTATTTTCTAAATGGAAAAGAAGTTCAAAAATCTTACGTGCAAGGAGACTTGGGAATATTTGTGCAAGTTTCCGTAAAGGTTAATTTGCACGTTAAGTCGGTGTGAGGAAGGCAAATACAATGTTGGCATTCATTTCGAGAGGATTAGAATATAAAAGCAAGAATGCAATGTTCAGGCTTTATAAGGCACTAGTGGTGCCTCATGGATAATTGTGGGTGGTTTTGGGGCCCTTATCTAAGAAAGCATCTGCTGACATTGGAGAGGTTTCAAAGGATGTTCAAGAAAATTATTTTGGGATTAAAAGGCTTATATATGAGGAGCATTTGATAGCTCTGTGCCTGTATTCACTAGAAGTTAGAATAATGAGGGGGAATCTCATTGAAGCCTATTGAATTCTAAAAGGCCACGATAAAGTAGATGTGGAGAGGATGTTTCCTATGGTGGAGGAGTCTTAGACCAGAGGACAAAGCCTCAGAATAGAGGGACATCCATTTAGAATGGAGATGAAAAGGAATTTCTTTAGTCAGGATGGTGAATCTGTAGAATTCGTTGCCACAGATAGCTGTGGAGGCCAAGTCATTGTGTATATTTAAGGCAGAGGTTGACAGTTTCTTGTTGGGGCATAAAGGGTTATGGGGAGAAGTTAGGAGATTGGAGGTAGAGAGGGAAATGGAACAAGCTTGATGAAATGCCGAAGCAGACTCCATAGGCAAAATTGCCTAATTCTGCTACTATATCTTATGGTGTTATGGTAATGCATTTTGGGAAGTTATATATGGGTAAGGCATGTAGAGTAAATGACAGGACTATAGATTGCACTTCAGGGACTTTGAGTGCAAGTCCAATGGTCACTGAATGTGCTGTCACAGATGGATGGGGTAGTGAAGAGGCACTTGGTATAATTGCCTTCTTGTGCAAAGTCACTGAGTACAGGTGTTGGGACATCATATTGCAGATGCACAAAACACTGTTTAAGGATTTTTGATTTCCACAGTACAAGAAGGATATAGCGCCAATAGAATCATGAATTAATATAACTATACAGCATGGAAACAGGGGCTTTAACCCATCTCATCAATGCCTGTGAAGCTGTCTTCCTAAGCTAGTCCCTTTTGCTTGTATTTGGCCCCATATCCCTTTAAACTTTTACTGTCCAAATCCATTCAAATGTCTCTTAATTATAGTAATTCACCTGCCTCTACCATTTTTCAGACAGCTTGTTCTATATACCCCCTGCCTCCCTTGGAGGAGCTGCAGGTGCAAGTTGTTTCCCTCAGAGAGCCTGCTGATTCGAGTTGTTTCCCTTGGAGAGCCTGCTGGTTTCAGTTGTTTGCCACGGAGAGCCTGCTGGTTCAAGTTGCTGATCTCGGAGAGCCTGCTGGTTCAAGTTGTTTCTCTTGGAGAGCCTGCTGGTTCGAGTTGTTCCCCTCAGAGAGTCTGCTGGTTCGAGTTGCTGCTCTCGGAGAGCCTGCTGGTTCGAGTTGTTCCCCTCAGAGAGTCTGCTGGTTCGAGTTGCTGCTCTCGGAGAGCCCGCTGGTTCGAGTTGTTCCCCTCAGAGAGTCTGCTGGTTCGAGTTGCTGCTCTCGGAGAGCCTGCTAGTTCGAGTTGTTCCCCTCGGAGCGCCTGCTGGTTCGAGTTGTTTCCCTCAGATGGGCCATTGGGTCCTGGTACTCTCAGAGATGTTATCCAAATTCCGAGATTTGTGGACTAGACTGTAGTTTATGTTGACCTCTTTCAGTTCTATGTTTTTTTTGTGTTATCACCCTTTTATTTCTTGTTGCCGAATGTCGGGTTGTGGATTTTCATGATATTAGTTTCTGTGTGAAGGACGGGGTTGGGGGTGTTTGAGATTTGCGAGTTCTTGCTTAATTTTCTTTTCATGTGAGAAGGAGGTACTGTATTGATGTCTTTCTTTCAACTGCTTCTATGATTCTCTGTATTTTGTGGCTGTCTGTCGAAGACAAGTCTCAGAGTTGTATTCTGCATACATACTTTGATAATAAAATAAACCTTTGAACCATCTGTGTGAAAATCCTGCTTCTCAAATCCCCTTTAAATTGCTTCCCTCTCACCTTTACTTCTAGTTTTGACTCCCATATATGGTACTTCCAGAATCATAGAAAGAAACATAGAAAAACCTACAACACAATACAGGCCCTCCGAGCATGTACTTAATTTAGAAATTACCTAGGGTTACCCATAGCCCTCTATTTTTCCATGTACCTGTCCAGGAATTTCTTAAAAGACCCTATTGCATCCGCCTGCACCATGGTCACCAGCAGCCTATTCCACGCACTCACCACTCTCTGCGTAAAAAACTTACCGCTGACATCTCCTCTATACCTACTTCCAAGCACCTTAAAACTGTGCCCTCTTGTGGCAGCCATTTCAGCCCTGTGAAAAAGCCTCTGGCTATTCTCACGATCAATGCCTCTCATCATCTTATACACCTCTATCAGGTCACCTCTCATCCTCCATCACTCCAGGGAGAAAAGGCCAAGTTCACCCAACCTGTACTCATAAGGCATGCTTGCCAATCTAGGCAACATCCTTATAAATCTACTCTAAACCCTTTCTATAGTTTCCATATCCTTCCTGTAGTGAGGTGATCAGAACTTCGCACAGCACGCCAAGTGGGGTCTGAACAGGGTCCTATATAGCTGTAATATTACCTCTCTGCTCTTGCCCACGGTTGAGGAAGGCCATAACACCATATGCCTTCTTAACCATACAGTCAACCTGTGCAGCAGCTTTGAGTGTCCAATGCACTCAGACCCCAAGATCCTTCTGATCCTCCATACTGCCAAGAATCTTGTCATTAATACTATATTCTGCCATCATATTTGACCTACGAAAATGAACCACCTCACACTTATCTGGGCTGAACTCCATCTACCACTTCTCAGCCCAGTTTGTAAGTATCAATGTCCTGCTGTAACCTCTGACAGCCCTTCACACTATCCATAACACCCCCATCCTTTGTGTCATCAGCAAATTTACTAACCCATCCCTCCACTTCCTCATTCAGGCCATTTATAAAAATCACGAAGAGTAAGGGTCCCAGAACAGATCCCTGAGGCACACCACTAGTCACTGACCTCCATGCAGAATATGACCCGTCCATAACCACTCTTTGCCTTCTGTGGGAAAGCCAGTTCTGGATCCACAAAGCAATGCCCCCTTGGATCCCATGCCTCCTTACTTTCTCAATAACCCTTGCATGAAGTACCTTGTCAAATGCCTTGCTGAAATCTATATACACTAGACCTACTGCTCCACACTCATCAATGTGTTTAGTCACATCCTCAAAAAATTCAATCAGGCTCATAAGGCACGACCTGCCTTTTTCAAAGCCATGCTGACTGTTCCTGATCATATTATGCCTCTCCAAGTGTTCATAAATCCTGCCTCTCAGGATCTTCTCCATCAACTTACCAACCATTGAGGTAAGACTCACTGGTCTATAATTTCCTGGGCTATCTCTACTCTATTTCTTGAATGAGGGAACAACATCTGCAACCCTCCAATCCTCCGGAACCTCTCCCGTCCCCATTGATCATTGCCAGATGCTCACCAATCTTCTGTTCCATGTGACTTTGTAACCTTTCTTAAGGTCACACTTTGGCCTCCTTCACTCCAGAGAAAACAGTTTCAGTCTCTCCTTATAACTCTGGGCCTGTAGACCAGACAATATCCAGCTGAATTGTTTCTGCACTTTCTCTAATTTATTCACATTTCCTATATAATGATGACCAGAAAAGCATACAGTATTGCAGTGCAGTCTGACCAATGTCTTGAACAGCTGTAACATGATGTAATATCTCTTGTACTCAGGGCCCTACCTATGAAGGCAATTGTGCCATATACCTTTTTCACCAGTTTATCTACCTGTGTTGCTACGTTCATAGTATTATTTGTACCAGTAGGCCTTCAATTCTACAACACTCTTCTGGTCCCTTTTATTTATAGTGAGTGTGCAGCCCTGGTTTAACTTCCCAAAATGCAGCATCACTTCATATGTCTAAGTTAATATCATTCCATAGCCAATATTCCCAGCTGATCAATATCCAGTCATAACTGTAAACAAACGCTTCACTGTCCGTCACACTATTAACTTTGGTGCCATCCACAAAATGACTAATCATGTCATCGAAGCTTTTTTTTCCCAAACCATTAATATGTATTCATACAGTGATCTTAATACAGTTCCTTGCGAGACACCATTGATTACAGATCTCCAGTCTGAAAAACACACATTGAAAACCACTTTGTCTCTCATTTCACCAAACCAATTTTGTATCCAATTTGCTGGCTCACCCATGACCCTATTTAATTTAACCTTCAGGATGAGAGTACCATATGAGACCTTATCAAAAGCCTTGCTAAAGTCCATGTAGACAATATCTACAACATTATCCTTGTCAATCCTGTTGATCACCTTTTTAAAAAAAAACTCAAATTCATGAGTCACAATTTCCTATGCATACAGCCATGCTGACTATTCGTAATCACCTCTAGCCTTTATGAATGTTTCTTAGAAATCCTGCCAATAGCTTTCCCACCACTTATGTTCAGCCTCCCACACCTAGGTCACCTGGCTTGTCCTTGCAGCCCTGCTTGAATAAGGAACAACATGCGACCACCCTCGACTCTTTTGGTACCTCACCAATGGCTAGATAGGAGATATTCTAGCATATTGCCTGGAATGGAGAGTTGTAGTTATAAGGAGTTGGATGAGCTGGGGTTATTCTCATAGGAAGCTGAGGAGAGACTTTATAGAAGTTGATAAAATTATGAAGAGCATGGATATTATAGACAGTAAGTGAGTCTAGAACCAAAGAGCACAGGTTTAAGATGAAAAGAGAGAAACAAAATTTTCTAGTTGAACTTCTCTGTCCATAGCTAACAACAGAAGGCATCACACATGCCTTTTAACAACTTTATCAGCTTAAGGTACTAAACTTAAGGATTTGTATACATAAGTTCGGCACAGACTAGAAGGGCCGAGATGGCCTGTTTCCGTGCTGTAATTGTTGTACGGTTATATGGTTATAAACTCAGTGGCCACATTATTAGGTACACCTGTAAACCTACTTGTTAATGCAAACATCTCATCAACCAATCATGTGGCAGCAACTCAGTGCATAAAAGCATGCAGATGTGGTCAAGAAGTTCAGTTGTTGTTCAGACCAATCATCAGAATAGGAAAGAAATACTGTATGATCTCAGTGACTTTGACTATGGAATTCCTGTTGGTGCCGGATGAGGTGGCTTTGAATATCTCAGAAACTGCTGTTGATCTCCTGGGATTTTCACACACAGTAGTCTCGAAAGTTCACAGAGATTCACAGAGAAACAAAAAAACATCTAGTGAGCATCAGTTCTGTGGGTGAAAATGCTTGTTAATAAGAGGGGTCAGAGGAGAATGGCCAGACTGATTCAAGCTGTTGGGAAGGTAACAGCAACTTAAATAACCATGTATTATAACAGTGGCGTGCAGAAGAGCATCTCTAAATGAACAAAATGTTGAACATTGAAGTGAATGAGCTACAGCTGCAGAAGACCACAAATATATGCTCTGTGGCCACTTTATTAGGCACATGAAGTAACTAATATATCTTCATTTCATGCTGAATCATTGGCTAGTTTAACCACTTCTACTTAACTTTTTAAAGTTGTTGCTCTACTGTTTAATTGAGGGTAATGGCCGTATGTCTTTTGGTCTTATGTACCACAAACTCTCTGGCTAAAGACATTTACTTTACTGTGGTCTTTTATTAAATTGTTTCATCAATATCTTATGATCTCAAGAAGTATAAAGGATTAGTTACTCTGCTTTTGTCTTCTGTTGATAATGACATTCAGACAACATAATGAAGATTAAGCAATCACTCAAAGAAATCATGGTCATGACACATAGTCACCTAATCATGTACTGACTGTATCATTTCATGGCCTCACATTGCATAAATAATTGTAGAAGCAACACAAACATTTATTGCACAATTCGTTTCAGAGAAGCTAATAGTCACTTTCAGTAGATCATGTAAAGGGAGCAAATCCTTTCTCTATTGATAGTAACAATGTCTTTAATTTCATGGTTACTTTTTTTTAACTAGCCACCCAGTTTGCTGTTTCTAAAGATTGTGCTAAACCATTTGCAAGGAAGAAAATCTAAAGTTGTTTCTTTGCAATTTCTTTTTATACCTGACAAAGGCTAAAAACTTAATAAATCCTTTACAATTGAACTTCATAAATTCTTTACAATTGGTTCTGAAGGAGGCAGGTCACTGCAAAAAAAAATCTCATTTATTCGTGAAGATTGCTATTTGAGCTTCAGTGACCATTTAGTCATCACTCGTTGGGCAAGTCTAGAGCTCACACATTTTGGCAGAGGGCTCTAAAACAGAAATTCTGCAATAAGGATATTTATTCTATACGGCTGCCAAGGAATAATACAAAATAACCCAGTCTCATACTGTATCAGATATTGTATGTCTCAAGATATTTAAAATTACTTTTATTTGAACCTGTTTTACACATGTATAGATTTACTAGTTGATGCCCAATGTGCACAAATTGAATATTTGAATATAGTGATTATTGCTTCAGACTGGTATATAATGAGGCAAATCATGGGAAATGCTAGCACTGTCTTACTCAATTACCAATGGAAATACTTTAAAAGTTCCATCTGGTGAAATGCTACTTAAAGATCACTATTGTTGTCCAGCATAGATGTTTAGACCATGACTGAATATTTCCTTAAAATTATTTCTCTAGCCAAGAATAAAACCCTTTCACTAAGTCCCTCAAACTTTTTACTCCATTTAGAAACATTGAACTGTGACAAAGTAATTTAAATGAAGGCTGGTTAACCTTGCAAAGTTAGTGTCAGTGCTTCACAATGACTTCATTGCAGATCTGTGTGTCTCTTTTATTGGTTTCTCTTAGTCTAATTATACATCATTTTTACCAAATTTAATATACATGCCCCATTGGAAAAGTAGAATCATCAATGTGAATTATTGCTGTGATTCAACATATTCTGCCATATCAAAAATACTGGATTATACAGTCATTTATAAAACTTCACTGGTAAGTCTTACATCTTCAGTAATCCCTATATATATATATAAAAGAAATTCCTCCCTGCGTTACATGCATATTGAGAAAGGTCTAGGCATAGTCATTCATCTGCCTTCTTGATGAAGGGAAAATGGTGTTTTAGAGAAGAATAAGAAACCAAAATGGAAAATACAATTCCATTAAAAAGAAGCAGGTTTATGATCCCATAATAGAGGGCTTCCACAGATGATTTCATAGTTAAACAAAGGGATTTACAGAGGGATCTAGGAATAATGGTGCATAGTTCCCTGAAGGTGGAATTTCATGTGGATAGGGTGGTGAAGAAAGCTTTTGGCATGCTGGCCTTTATTAATCAGAGCATTGAGTATAGGAGTTGGGATGTAATGTTGAAATTGTGAGGACATTGGTGAGGACAAATTTGGAGTATTGTGTACAGTTCTGGTCACCGAATTATAGGAAAGATGTCAACAGGATAGAAAGAGTACAGAGAAAATTTACTAGAATGTTGCCTGGCTTTCATCACCTAAGTTACAGAGAAAGGTTGAACAAGTTGGGTCTTTATTCTTTGGAGCGTAGAAGATTGAGGGGGGACTTGATAGAGGTATTTAAAATTATGAGGGGGATAGATAGAGTTGACGTGGATAGGCTTTTTCCATTGAGAATGGGGGAAATTCAAAGAGGACGTGAGTTGAGAGTTAAAGGGCAAAAGTTTAGGGGTGACATGAGGGGGAACTTCTTTACTCAGAGAGCGGTAGCTGTGTGGAACGAGCTTCCAGCAGAAGTGGTTGAGGCAGGTTCGATGTTGCTGTTAAATTGGATAGATATATGGACAGGAAAGGAATGGAAGGTTATGGGCTGAGTGCAGGTCGGTGGGACTAGGTAAGAGTAAGAGTTTGGCATGGACTGGAAGGGCCGAGATGGCCTCTTTCCGTGCTTTAATTGTTATATGGTTATATAGTTATATAGTTAGTTGTGGAGACTCATGATACAGGAAAATCTAATATTCAGACAAAATAATAAGATCAAAGCATTCTCCATCAGATGCCTGAGTAAGAGAAGAAGTAACTAGCTAGAAGTCCATTCCTGAACACACCTGTGGATGTATGAACACCACCTGAGGTTAGCATGAGACTGAGTCACCCATAACCAATTAACCTGCATACACTAACCATTCGTAGCTTAAATTAGGTCCAAGTAGTATGAGTAACACACTCACTCGAGTCGAGTAATTGAATTGAATTGACTTTATTGACAGTAGTAAGATGTCCTACTGAGGGGTTGTCTATTGGTGGGTCTTTAGGTGGCTATAGAGACTGATCCAGGATCCACAAAATCTGGGATGTTAGAGCGGATTTCCTTAATAGAGAAGTCTGTGTGTAGCTTCGTTTAATGTGGCCAGTCAACACACAGAGCTTAACAAGTCGAGGTCAGGGTCCAGTGGCGTGGAGTGCAAGACATCTGAGGACTCTTCGCTGCTACAGCCTTCCTCCACATTGTGATGTGTCATCACCTTCAGCCATCTCCACTGTTGAGCTCTTGGTTGCATCTCTCTTTGTCTGGAACTTCCTCCTTGACCCTGGGAGGACCCTGCCAGGAGCTAAGTCCCAGATGGGTAAACTCCAGATGGCATGGCTCTCAGAATCTTCAGAACTGACAAACCTCTCCACAATGACAAGGTGACAATCCTTGGAGAAGGGCTGAAAACACAAAGTACGTGCAAGGAAAAGGTATAGAAATAGCCCAGCAGTTCAACACTTTGTTTATATAATTCAAACGTTCACTGTGAAAGTTTGGAATAGTAATAAGGTAATGAAGAAAATAAGAAGTATAGGTGCAGCTACATTCGTAAAATGTATAAGATATTTTTTAAATCAGTCTTTAGTATATGATCATTAGAATGGGCATTACTAGATTTTTTCAGGGAATAAACATGGACAAGTGGAAAAGGTGGGAAATGACAAATTGGCATATTGGAGTGAGATTGAAAGTCTGATTGAGTGGTGCCACAATGACAACCTTTCACTCAATATCAGGTAAAAGGAGATGATTATTGATCATAGAAAGAAAACTCCAGGGCTCCGTGAGCTAGTCCTCGGAGGTGGAGAGGGTCAGTAACTTTAGATTCTTTGGCATTATCGTATCAGAATGTCTGTCCTAGGACCAGCACGTAAGCGCCTTCACAAAAAAGGCACAAGAGAGCTTCTACTTTCTTAGAAGATTGTTCAGGTTCAACATACCATCTAAAACTTTGATAAACTTCTATTGACACAGAGTGGAGAGTATTCTGACGGAATACATTACGACCTGGTATGGAAACACCAATGGCCAAGAACAGAACAGCCTCCAAAAATCAATCAATACAGCCAGTCCTCAGGAAAAGCCTTCCAACTAAAAGAGCACATCTACAAGGAGCGCTGCCACAAGAAAGCAACATCCATCATCAAAGACCCTGCCATCCAGGCCATGCTCTCTTCTCAGTGCTAGTATCAGAAGGAAGTGAAAGGAGATTCCACACCACCAGGTTCAAGAACAGAAAATTCCGCAACTATGTGAAAGAAAGGGGGATGAAAAAATAACGAGGGAACTCTTTTAGAGACCAACAAAGCAATTTGAGTGTGGAGGCAGACAGTATATAAAATTATGAAAGAATACTTTGAGCCTTTCCAATTTTCTTTTGCTATTTGCATGGAGCCAGGGAATTAGAAATTTGCTGATGTGACACTGTTACAGAAGAACATAAGAAATAGGAGCAGGATAAGGCCATCTGGCCCTTTGAGTCTGCTCCGCCACTTAATAAGATCATGGTTGATCTATCCATGGACTCATCTCCACCTACCTGCCTTTTCCCCATAACCCCTTAATCTATCCAACCTTGTTTTAAATATATTTACTGAGGTAGCCTCCACTGCTTCATTGGGCAGAGAATTCCAGAGCGTCACCATTCTCTGGGAAAAGCCTCCTCATCTCTGTCCTAGATCTACTCCCCCAAATCTTGAGGCTATGTCCCTAGATCTCACCTACCAGTGGAAACAACTTTCCTGCCTTTATTTTATCTATTCCTTTCATAATGTTATATGTTTCTATACGATCTCCTCTCACTCTTCTGGATTCCAGTGAGTACACTCCCAGGTGACTCAATTTCTCCTCACAGTCTAACCCCTCATCTCTGGAATCAAACTGCTGAACCTCCTCTGCACTGCCTCCAAAGCCAGTATATCCTTCCGCAAGTAAGGAGACCAGAACTGCATGTAATATTCCAGACGTGGTCTCACCAGTAGCCTGTACATTTGCAGCATAACCTCCCTGCTCTTAAATTCAATCCCTCTAGCAATGAAGGCCAACATTCCATTTGCCTTGATGGCCCTGTTGCACCTGCAAACAAACCTTTTGTGATTCATGCACAAGCACTTCCTAGTCCCTTTGTACAGCAGCATGCTGCAGTTTATTACCATTTAAATAATAATCTGATCTTCCATTTTTCCTTCCAAAGTGGATGACCTAGCATTTACCAACATTGTACTCCATCTGCCAGATCCTTGCCCACTCACTTAACCTTTCTATATCTCTCTGCAGACTCTTTGTATCTTCTGCTCAATTTGCTTTTCCAATCAATTTAGTATCATCAGCAAACTTAGGTACACTACATGTGGTCCACTCTTCCAGATCATTAATGTATGTCGTAAACAGTTACAGCATCGGCTCCTGCGGCACACGGTCACCACTGATGGCCAGCCCATGTATCCCAACTCTCTGATTTCTATCAGTTAACCAATCCTCTATCCATGCTAATACATCACCTCCAACTCTGTGAATCCTTATGTCATGGATAAGTCATTTACGTGGCACCCTATCGAACGCTTTCTGGAAATCCAAGTAAATAACATCCATCTGTTTCCCTCTATCCACTGTTCTCATTATATCCTCAAAGAACTCCAGTAAGTTTGTTAAACAGGACCTGCCTTTGCTGAATCCATGCTGCTTCTGCCTGAGGGATCCATTTCTTTCCAGATGTCTCCATATTTCTTCTTTAATGATAGCTTCAAGCATTTTTCCCAACTACAGACATCGACCTAACTGGTCTATAGTTACTTGCCTTTTGCCTACATCTTTTTTTGAACAGTAGCGTGACAGATAGCTACTACATTGAGGTCCTCATCCCCCATCGCATCCATACATCTCTTTGGCATGTGAGATGTGTCCCCAACTGTGAAGACCAATACAAAATAGTCATTCAAAGCCTCTGCCATTTCCTCATTACCCTTATTTTCATAATCTAGAATCCCTTTCTTTATTGCTCACTTCGTGGTTCTTTGTTGCTTTTGAAAGTTTTCCCAATCTTCTAGTTTCCCATTACTCTTGGCAACTTTGTATGCACAAGCTTTTAGTTTGACACCTTTTATTTCATTAGTTATCCAAGGCTGGCTCTACCCACCCTTACTGTCCTTGCTTTTAACTGCAATATACTTTTGTTGAGCACCGTGAAAAATCTCTTTGAATGTCTTTCACTGTTTCTCAACCGTCCCATCATATAGCCTGTGTTCCCATTCGACATTAGCCAAATCCTCCCTCATTCCATTGTAGTCTCCATTGTTTAGGCATAAAACACTGGTTTTAGATTGAACTATTGCACCCTCCATTTGTATAATAAATTCAATCATACTGTGATCATTCTCTCCAAGAGGATCCCTAACCACAAGATCACTAATTTTACCTGCCACATTCCAGAGGATCAGATCTAGAGTAGTATGTTCCCTTGTAGGTTCAGTAACATGCTGTTTAAGAAAGCCATCATGGGCGCATCTATGAAGTCCTCCTCAAGATTGCCTTAACCAACTTAATTCACCCAATCTTTATGCAAGTTAAAGTGCCCCAAGATAACTGCTGTTCCATTTTTACGTGCCTCAGATATTCCTCTGTTTACTGCCTGTGCCACTGTAATGTTATTATTTGGTGGCCAATAGACAACTCCCACCAGTTATTCTTTCTCTTTACTATTCCTAATCTCTACTCAGATGGATTCAACATTCTGCTCTCTAGATCTTATATATGTCTCCCCCATCACCCTGATCTCATCTTTAATTAAGAGCGCAACCCCACCTTCCTTACCTTACTGTCTATCCTTCTGTATTACCTAATATCCATGGATATTTAATTCCCAATCCTCTCTAACCTGTAACCATGTCTCTGTAATGGCCACTAAATCATACTTCCTTGTACTGATTTGTGCCACAAGTTCACTGACCTTGTTTTGAATACTATGGGCATTCAAATAAAGTGCTTTTAAAATCTTGCAATCTTTTACTCTTTTGCACTTTTCTTCACTCCACTTTTACTTTTCTCTTCTTTATATTTTGCTTTTACTTTATCTTTATCCACACTTTTCTTTTTTACTTTGTCCATACTTCTCCAATATATTGAACCCACCCCCCTACTATTTAGTTTAAAGCCCTATCCACGGCCCTAGTTACGCGATTCACTAGGATCCAGTTCCCATCACTGTTCAGATGGAGCCCATCCCAATGGTACAACTCCCTCCTTCCCCAATACTGGTGCCAGTTCCCCATGAATTCAAACCCACTTCTCCCACACCAGTCCTTGAGCCGCACATTTAACTCTCTAATCTTCTTGACCCAAGGCCAATTTGCACTTGGCTCAACTAATAATCTTAGAGAGTACCCACCTTTTTGGTTTTGTTTTTTAATTTAGTCCTTAACTACTCAAATTCCCTCAGCAGAACCTCTTTCCTCATTTTACCTATGTTGTTGGTACCCACATGGACCACAACAACTGGATCTTTTCCCTCTCACTGCAAATTCCTCTGCAGGTCAGATAAGATGTCCCGAACCTGGGCACCAGGCAGGCAACACAGCCTTCGGAAATTCTATCCTTGTGACAGAGAACTCTGTCTATTCCCCTGACTGTACTATCCCCAATTACAATTACATTTCTCTTCTCTCCCCCCTCTTGAATAGCTTCCTGAACTACAATTAAGTTGCTCATTCTTCCTAGAGCCCCCACTGTCATCCACACAGGGAGCAAGAATCTCAGACCTGTTGGACAAGCTTAGGGACTGAGGCTCCCCCAACACTGTTTCTTGGATCCCACTACCTGCCTCACTCGCAGTCACACCCTCTTGTCCCTAAATAAATTTGAGGCAGCTAATCTAATGGGTGTGACTAACTTCTGAAACAGAGAATCCAGGTAACTCTCCCCTCTCTGACATGCCACAGTGTTTGAAGCTCAGATTCCGGGTCATCAACTTTGAGCCTGTGTTCCTCGAGCAGCCAACACTTGCTGCAGATGTGGTCACCAGGGACCACAGTGGGGTCCACCTGCTCCCACATCATGTAGCTACAGCACATCTCCTGATCCTGCATCATCCCTACTTTATTTAATTAGCTGTAATTTAGTGATTTTTTATTTAACCACTACAAAAGCCTTACCTGCTATTTACCTGTGCCTCCTCGCTGAAGCTTCGTTCTTTCTCCTACACTGCTTCACTCACACAATGGCCCTTCTTTACTTTTATTTGCTTCTGTTAATGCATTGTGAATTAATTGGTCCACCGCTAATATGCCGAGCCCTGCAAAGCGCTCCCTTCTTAAACTCTTCTCCATGACCTTTGCAAAGTGCTCTCTCTCTCTCTCTCCCTCCCCCCCCTCCCCCCCCCAAATTGATTGGTCCACTGCTAATGTCAATTACATGATGAGAGACAAAAAGACAATCACAGGCCAACCAATATGATATCAGCAATGGGGAAAATTATTGGAAAATTTCTTGAGGGAAGGAATCAATCATTATTTGGGGAGGAACAGATTCATCAAGAACAGGAAGCATGGATTTGTTAAGGGAAGGTGATGCAGACAGAAATGTGGATCACAAGTTTTTTTCTGGAAATCTGCCATCCAGTGTAAGATTTTCCAGTTAGAGGAAACAACAACTCAGCCATTTATCCAGCCTCCCTACTGGAATCTTACATGTCTCAATAAAATCACCACTGATTTGACTAAACTCTAGTAAACAGAGTCTACTCTCACTCAGCGTACTCTCATCGGAAAATCCTCCCCACTGCCCCTCTGCTTGGTGTACCTGCATATTTAAGTATACTACATCTTTATCCATTCAGTTAATGAGTCTACATCTTTGAAGACTTGTAGCCTCCTCAGTACCTTTGTAACATCAGCAAACTTGAATATTTAACAAGTCAAGTCAAGTAAAGACAAGTCAAGTCACTTTTTATTGTCATTTCAACCATAACTGCCGGTACAGTACACAGTAAAAATGAGATGTTTTTCAGGACCATGGTGCTACATGAAACAATACAAAAACTACACTAGACTACAGACCTACCCTGGACTGCATAAAGTGCACAAAACAGTGCAGACGGATGCTGCTTCCAATCCGGACTGACTGAGGTCTCCCGGTCAGGAAGTCTAGGATCCAGTTGCAGAGGGAGGTGTTCAGGCCCAGTAGGCTCAGCTTTCCAATCAGTTTCTGAGGAATGATTGTGTTGAATGCTGAACTGAAGTCTATGAACAGCATTCGAACATACGTGTCTTTTTTGTCCAGGTGGGTTAGGGCCAGGTGGAGGGTGATGGCAATGGTGTCGTCTGTTGAACGAACTGCAGGGGGTCCAGTGAGGGGGGCAGCAGGGTCTTGATGTGCATCATGACGAGCTTCTCGAAACACTTCATGATGGTAGATGTGAGTGCAATGGGACGGTAGTCGTTGAGGCAGGACACTGTTCATTAAAGAATTTGCAACTTAATCTTGGTGAAACATAAAAGATATTGAAACTTTAAACATGAGTTTGCAATTATCTGGAATCATTTCTTCTTACTCAATAGAGTATTCATCTGAACCAATCTCCCTATAAAACTGGCCATGTGCATGTCAAAAATACCTTAAGACCATAAGACAAAGGAGCAAAATTAGGTACCATTGAGTCTGCTTTGCCATTCCATCATTGCTGATTTATTGTCTCTCACAACTCCACTCTCCTGCCTTCTCCCCATAACCTTTGATGCCCTTACTAATCATGAACCGATCAACCTCTGCTTTAAATATAGTCAATGACATGGCCTCTGCAGCCACCTGAGGCAATAAATTCCACAGATTCACAAAACCCTGGCTAAAGAAATTCCTCCTCATCTCTATTCTAAAGAGACATCCTTCTACTCTGAGACTGTGCCTTCTGGTCCTAAACTCACCCACTATAGGGGACATCCTCTCCACGTCCACTCTTTCTAGGCCTTTCAATATTCGGTAGCTTTCAATGAGATTCTTCCCCCCCCCCCCCCCACTTCTCATTTTTCTAACCGCTAGTGACTACAAGACCAGAGCCATCAAATGCTTCTCATACATCAATTCTTTCATTCTTGGGATCATTTTTGTGAACCTCCTCTGTACCGTCTCCAATACCAGCATGCCTTTTCTTAGATAGAGGCCCAAACTGCTCACAATACAGTCTGACCAATGCCTTATAAAGCCTCAGTGTTACATCTTGCTCTTATATTCTTATCCTCTTGAAATAAATTGCATTTGTGTTTCCCACCACTGCCTTGGCACAATTACAGATCAGGATGTCGGAGTTCAGAGTTCAATTCCATTCAATCACATCACATAATCCACGTGATCAGCATCCTTAGAGGCTCTCCCCACTCTCTCTGGAAAACTCAGTGATTTACAAAAATTTCCGAGCTCCAGAGATTTGCAAGTGCAGAGAAGTTACTGCTGTGGGGGATGACCCATCTGGCCGAGGTGACAGGAGCCAGATCAATAGGACTGCAGTGAGCTCTGAGCCTTAGGAAGGAAGGGTGAAGTCAGAGGGAGCAATAGTCATAGGGGTACAGTTAGGAGATTCTGCCACAGCACAAGAGAAACCAGGATAGTGTGTTGCCTCCTGTGTGCTAGGGTCCAGGATGTCTCTGAGTGGTTGCAGAATATTCTTGAAGGGGAGGGTGAGCAGCTGGAGTCATGGTACATGTTGGTACCAATGACATAGGCAGGAGAAGAGTAGAGGTCCTGCACAGTAAGTTTAGGGAGTTAGAAAGGAGGCTAAGGAGCAGGAACTCCAAAGTGGTAATGTCTGGATTACTCCCAGTGCCACAAGTTAGTGAAGGTCAGAACAAGAAGATAGCACAGATGACTAAGTAGCTGAGGAGATGGTGCTGGGGGCAGGGTTTCAAGTTCTTGGATCATTGGAACCTTTTCTGGGGAAGGGGTGGCCTGTACAAATGGGACAGTTTGCACCTGAACTGGAGGGGAACCAATATCCAAGGAAGGAGGTTTGCTAATGTAATTGGGGAAAGTTTAAACTAGATTTGCAGGGGCTGGGAACCAAAGTGAAGAGGCAGAGGATGGGGCGGTTGGCACACAAGTAGTGACAGCTTGTAGGGAGTTTATGAGGAAGGATAGGCAGATGATAGAGTGAAGATGTACTCAGCCGGATGGTTTGAGATGTGTCTATTTTAATGCAAGGAGTATCATGAGCAAGGCCGGTGAACTTGGAAAGTGGATCAATACGTGGAACTACGATATTATGGCCATTACAGAGACTTGGATGACTCAGGAGCAGGAATGGCTGCTGAGTGTGCCGGGCTTTAGATGTTTCAAAAAGGACAGGGAGGGAGGCAAAAGAAGTGGGGGAGTGGCACTTCTAATCAGGATGGTATCACGGCTGCAGTAAAGGAGGAAGTAATGGAGGGATTGTCTACTGAGTCAGTGTGGGTGGAAGTCAGAAACAGGAAGGGGCAATAGCTCTACTGGATGTTTTTATAGACCCCCCAATAGTAAAGGAGACATCGAGGAGCAGGTAGGGTGGCAGGTTCTGGAATGCTGCGATAATAATAAGGTTGTTGTGATGGGTGATGTTGGCTTTCCTAATATTGTCTGGCATCTCCTTAGAACAAGGGGTTTAGATAGGGTGGGGTTTGTTAGGTGTGTTCAGGAAGATTTCCTGATGCAATATGTAAATAAGCCAACTAGAAGGGAGGCTGTACTTGATCTGGTATTGGGAAATGAACCTGGTCAGGTGTCAGATCTCTCAGTGGGAGAGCATTTTGGAGATAGTGATCACAATTCTATCTCCTTTACCATAGCACTGGAGAGGGATAGGAGCAGAAAATTTGGGAAAACATTTAATTAGGGTGGGGGAAATATGATGTTATTAGGCAGGAACTTGGGACCATAAATTGGGAGCAGATGTTCTCAGGGAAATGCACAGCAGAAATGTGGCAAATGTTCATGGAACATTTGCATGGCATTCTGCATAGGTATGATCCATTCAGGCAGGGGAAGAATGGTAGGGTAAAAGAACCATCGTGTATAAAGGATGTAGAAAATCTAGTTAAGAAGAAAAGAAAAGCTTATGAAAGGTTCAAGAAACTAGGTACTGTTAGAGCACTAGAAAATTACAAGGGTGCCAGGAAGGAGCTCAAGAATGAAATTAGGAGAGCTGGAAGAGGCCATGAAAAGGCCTTGGTGAGCAGGATTAAGGAACCCCCCCCCCCACCAGACATCCTACAAGTATGTGAAGAGCAAGAGGATGAGCTGTGAGAGAATAGGACCAATCAGGAGTGAGACTGGAGCCAGAGGGGGTAGCAGAGGTACTTAATGAGTGCTTTGCTTCAGTCTTTACCAGTTAAAAGGATCTTGGCAATTGTAGAGATAACTTACAGTGGACTGAAATGCTTGAACATATAGATATTAAGAAAGAAGATGTGCTGGAGGTTTTGAAAAGTATTAAGTTAGGTAAGTCACTGGGACCGGGTGAGATATACCCCAGACTACTGTGGGAAGTGAGTGAGGAGATTGTTGAGCCTCTGGCAATGATCTTTGCATCATCAATAGGGACGGGAGAAGTACCAGAGGATTGAAGGGTTGCAACATTGTTCTGTTGTTCAAGAACGGGAGTAGAAATAACCCAGGAAATTATAGACCAGTGAGTCTTCAGTGGTAGGCATGTTGTTGGAGAAGATCCTGAGAGGCAGGTGTTTTGAGCACTTGGAGAGACATTATCTGATTACTGATAGTCGGCATGGCTTTGTCAAGGGCAGGTCATGCCTTGCAAACCTGATTGAATTCTTTGAGGATGTAACAAAACACATTGATGAAAGTAGAACAGTGGATGTAGTGTATATGGATTTCAGTAAGGCATTTGATAAGGTTCCCCATACGAGGCTCATTCAGGAAGTAATGAGGCATGGAATCCAAGGAGACTTTACTTTGTGGATCCAGAATTGGCTTGCACACAGAAGGCAAAGGGCGGTTGTAGATGATTCGTATTCTGCATGGAGGACGGTGACCAGTGGTGTTCTGCAAGGATCTGTTCTGGGAACCCTCCTCTTTGTGATTTTTATAAATGACTAGATGAGGAAGTAGAAGGGGGGGTTAGTAAGTTTGCTGATGATACAAAAGTTGGGAGTGTTGTGGATAGTCTGGAGGGTTGTCAGAGATTACAGTGAGACATTGATAGGATACAAAACTGGGACTGAGAAGTGGTAGATGGGCAGAGGTGGCAGGTGTTCAACTCAGATGTGTGAAGTTGTTCATGTTGGTAGGTCAAATCTGAAGACAGAATATAATATTGATGGTAAGACTCTCAGCAGTGTGGAGGATCAGCGAGATTTTGGGGTCCATGTCCATAGGACACTCAAAGCTGCTGCGCAGGTTGACAAAGTCGTTAAGGAGGCATATGGTGTGTTGGCCTTCATCAGCTGCGGGATTGAGTTCAAGAGCCATGAGGTAATGTTACAGCTATATAGACCTTGGTCAGACCCCACTTGGAGAACTGTGTTCAGTTCTGGTCACCTCACCACAGGAAGGACGTGGTTGCTGTAGAGAGAGTGCAGAGGAGAATTACAAGCATGTTGCCTGGATTGGAGAACATGCCTTCTGAGAATAGGTTGAGTAAACTTGGCCTTTTCTCCTTGGAGCAACGGAGGATGAGAGGTGACCAGATTGAGGAGTATAAGATGATGAGAGGCATTGATTGTGTGGATAGTCAGAGGTTTTTTTCCAGGGCTGAAATAGCTAACATGACAGGCCATAGTTTTAAGGTGCTTGGAAGTCAGTACAGAGGAGATGTCAGGGGTAAGTTTTTCACACAGAGTGGTGGGTGCCTGGAATGCACTGCCGGCGACGGTGGTAGATGTGGATACAATAGGGTTTTTTGAAGAGACTCTTAGATAGGTACATGGAGCTTAGAAAAATAGAGGTTATGTGGTAGGGTAATTCTAGACAGTTCTAGAGTAGGTTATATGGTCGGCACAATATTGTGGGCCAAGGGGCCTGTAATGTGCTGTAGATTTCTATGTTCTATGTTCCTGAGGCAGTGTTACACAGTTTGTGACCAGTGGGCAACTAGGGAGAGCACTGAATTTATGGAATGAGGTGAGACCTCCCAAATGCTGCGCACAAGCATTTAATAAATATGTTTTTGTTTAGTATTTAACATGTCTCACTTATAATAAAATATTTATTTATTTATTTATGGAGATACAGCTTGGAATAGGCCCCTCTGGCCTTTCCAGCCCTTCAAGCTGTGACGCCCAGCAATCCCTGCATTTAATCCTAATGATGGGACAATTTACCTACCAACCAATATGTCTTTGGACTCTGGGAGAAAACTGAAGCATCTGGAGAAACACACATCAAAGTTGCTGGTGAACGCAGCAGGCCAGGCAGCATCTCTAGGAAGAGGTGCAGTCGACGTTTCAGGCCGAGACCCTTCGTCAGGACTAACTGAAGGAAGAGTGAGTAAGGGATTTGAAAGTTGGAGGTGGAGGGGGAGATCCAAAATGATAGGAGAAGACAGGAGGGGGAAGGATAGAGCCAAGAGCTGGACAGGTGATAGACAAAAGAGGATACGAGAGGATCATGGGACAGGAGGTCCGGGAAGAAAGACAAGGAGGGGGGGGACCCAGAGGATGGGCAAGAGGTATATTCAAAGGGACAGAGGGAGAAAAAGGAGAGTGAGAGAAAGAATGTGTGCATAAAAATAAGTAACAGATGGGGTACGAGGGGGAGGTGGGGCCTTACCGGAAGTTAGAGAAATCGATGTTCATGCCATCAGGTTGGAGGCTACCCAGACGGAATATAAGGTGTTGTTCCTCCAACCTGAGTGTGGCTTCATCTTTACAGTAGAGGAGGCCGTGGATAGACATGTCAGAATGGGAATGGGATGTGGAATTAAAATGTGTGGCCACTGGGAGATCCTGCTTTCTCTGGCGGACAGAGCGTAGATGTTCAGCAAAGCGGTCTCCCAGTCTGCCAATATATAAAAGGCCACATCGGGAGCACTGGACGCAGTATATCACCCCGGTCGACTCACAGGTGAAGTGTTGCCTCACCTGGAAGGACTGTTTGGGGCCCTGAATGGTGGTAAGGGAGGAAGTGTAAGGGCATGTGTAGCACTTGTTCTGCTTACACGGATAAGTGCCAGGAGGGAGATCAGTGGGGAGGGATGGGGGGGACGAATGGACAAGGGAGTAGTGTAGGGAGCGATCCCTGCGGAATGCAGAGAGGGGGGGGGAGGGAAAGATGTGCTTAGTGGTGGGATCCCGTTGGAGGTGGCGGAAGTTACGGAGAATAATATGTTGGACCCGGAGGCTGGTGGGGTGGTAGGTGAGGACCAGGGGAACCCTATTCCTAGTGGGGTGGTGGGAGGATGGAGTGAGAGCAGATGTACGTGAAATGGGGGAGATGCGTTTAAGAGCAGAGTTTACAGTGGAGGAAGGGAAGCCCCTTTCTTTAAAAAAGGAAGACATCTCCCTCGTCCTAGAATGAAAAGCCTCATCCTGAGAGCAGATGCGGCGGAGATGAAGGAATTGCGAGAAGGGGATGGCGTTTTTGCAAGAGACAGGGTGAGAAGAGGAATAGTCCAGATAGCTGTGAGAGTCAGTAGGCTTATAGTAGACATCAGTGGATAAGCTGTCTCCAGAGACAGAGACAGAAAGATCTAGAAAGGGGAGGGAGGTGTCGGAAATGGACCAGGTAAACTTGAGGGCAGGGTGAAAGTTGGAGGCAAAGTTAATAAAGTCAACGAGTTCTGCATGTGTGCAGGAAGCAGCGCCAATGCAGTCGTCGATGTAGCGAAGGAAAAGTGGGGGCCAGATACCAGAATAGGCACGGAACATAGATTGTTCCACAAAGCCAACAAAAAGGCAGGCATAGCTAGGACCCATACGGGTGCCCATAGCTACACCTTTAGTTTGGAGGAAGTGGGAAGAGCCAAAGGAGAAATTATTAAGAGTAAGGACTAATTCCGCTAGACGGAGCAGAGTGGTGGTAGAGGGGAACTGATTAGGTCTGGAATCCAAAAAGAAGCGTAGAGCTTTGAGACCTTCCTGATGGGGGATGGAAGTATAAGGACTGGACATCCATGGTGAAAATAAAGCGGTGTGGGCCAGGGAACTTAAAATCATCAAAAAGTTTAAGAGCGTGAGAAGTGTCACGAACATAGGTCGGAAGAGATTGGCATGAGAAGTGTCACGAACATAGGTCGGAAGGGATTGGCGTGAGAAGTGTCACGAACATAGGTATTCCTCTTCTCACCCTGTCCACAGCTATCTGGACTACTCCTCTTCTCACCCTGTCTCTTGCAAAAACGCCATCCCCTCCTCGCAATTCCTCCGTCTCCGCCGCATCTGCTCTCAGGATGAGGCTTTTCATTCTAGGACGAGGGAGATGTCTTCCCTTTTAAAGAAAGGGGCTTCCCTTCCTCCACTATCAACTCTGCTCTTAAACGCATCTCCCCCATTTCACGTACATCTGCTCTCACTCCATCCTCTCGCCACCCCACTAGGAATAGGGTTCCCCTGGTCTCACCTACCACCCCACCAGCCTCCAGGTCCAACATATTATTCTCCGTAACTTCCGCCACCTCCAATGGGATCCCACCACTAAGCACATCTTTCCCTCCCCCCCCCCTCTGCATTCCACAGGGATCACTCCCTACGCAACTCCCTTGTCCATTCGTCCCCCCCATCCCTCCCCACTGATCTCCCTCCTGGCACTTATCCGTGTAAGCAGAACAAGTGCTACACATGCCCTTACACTTCCTCCCTTACCACCATTCAGGGCCCCAAACAGTCCTTCCAGGTGAGGCAACACTTCACCTGTGAGTCGGCTGGGGTGATATACTGCGTCCAGTGCTCCCGATGTGGCCTTTTATATATTGGCGAGACCCGACGCAGACTGGGGACCGCTTTGCTGAACACCTACGCTCTGTCCGCCAGAGAAAGCAGGATCTCCCAGTGGCCACACATTTTAATTCCACATCCCATTCCCATTCTGACATGTCTATCCATGGCCTCCTCTACTGTAAAGATGAAGCCACACTCAGGTTGGAGGAACAATACCTTATATTCCGTCTGAGTAGCCTCCAACCTGATGGCATGAACATCGACTTCTCTAACTTCCGGTAAGGCCCCACCTCCCCCTCGTACCCCATCCGTTACTTATTTTTATGCACACATTCTTTCTCTCACTCTCCTTTTTCTCCCTCTGTCCCTCTGAATATACCTCTTGCCCATCCTCTGGGTCTCCCCCCCCCTTGTCTTTCTTCCCGGACCTCCTGTCCCATGATCCTCTCGTATCCCCTTTTGCCAATCACCTGTCCAGCTCTTGGCTCCATCCCTCCCCCTCCTGTCTTCTCCTATCATTTTGGATCTCCCCCTCCCCCTCCAACTTTCAAATCCTTTACTCACTCTTCCTTCAGTTAGTCCTGACGAAGGGTCTCGGCCTGAAACGTCGACTGCACCTCTTCCTAGAGATGCTGCCTGGCCTGCTGCGTTCACCAGCAACTTTGACGTGTGTTGCTTGAATTTCCAGCATCTGCAGAATTCCTGTTGTTAGCATCTGGAGAAAACCCACATGATCACAGTGAGAATGTACAAACGGCAGCAACCGGAATTGAACCCTGGTCACTGGTACTGTAAAGCATTATGTTTACCACTACAGTATTGTGCTACCCAAATACGTTTTCTTAAGCTATAATTATAACAAAATTTTACAATTGGATTATGCCATATTTTGTCAAAGGCAAGCCTAATGTTTAAGGAATACTAATAAATTGAAGATATACTGATCAATAGAATCAAACATGTGAAAGCACGAATAACTGGCAGACGATATTCACACACATGGTCAGCATTTGTAGATAAATTATTCCCTCTTTTTTCATGGTTGTAATGTTTCTTAAGTATAGTAGACTTCATACTGAGGGGATGCCAGTCAAGCCAGTGTTATGGTGAAATCACCTGATGATCACAGACTACATGGGTCTTGATTGCTACATAGCCGTCTGGCAGACAGATCTCTACCTTGCATAGACCAGATGTTAGCGCTTGAACAAATCCTCGTACCTACTCCTGCACCTGGACACCACCAACAGTTATCAGACCACTACCTTCAGAACCATCACAGAGCTCATCACTTCTGGAGATCTCCCCTCCACAACCTCCAACCCAATTGTTCCCTGATCCCATACTGCCTGTTTCTATCTTCTAACAAAGATTCAAAAACAAGACTGGTTCAAAAGGCCCATTGTTTCTACCATCTACTGCCCAGTGAACTCAGTTCCTCATATCTCAAGACCATTGTGTTGCTTCAGCCCAGTCTCTTCCCAACCTGCTACATCCAGAAAACCTTGAATGTTCTCCACCACTTCAACAGCATTCAATTCCCTTTCCCCTCCATCTCATTTCCACCATGGAATCCTGTCCCAGTACACTTCTATCACCTCAGGATTCTCCATGCCTTTCTAGAACACAGACCAAGGCAATTCCCCTTTACCGACACCCCTCTCTGCCTGGTAAAACTTGTACTTTCCCTCTGCATCTTCTGTTTTGACTCACCCCACTTTCTCGGAACCAATGGTACTCATATGGGCCCGAGTTACACCTGTCTTTTTGCTGGCCACATAGAGCAATGCATGTTCCAAGTCAACCCAGACACCATTCCCAACTCTTCCTCTGCTACATTGATAACTGCATTGGTGCTGCTTCCTGCACCCATGCTGAGCTCATCAAATTCATCAGCTTTGCTATCAACTTCCACCTGGCCCTCAGATTCACTTGGACCAACTCTGACACCTCTCTCTCCTTTCTTGGTCTCTCTGTCTCATTGATATTTACTACAAACCCACTGACACCCACACCAACCTAAACAAAACCTCCTCCCACCCTGCCACTTGCAAGGATATCATTCTTTATTTTTTCAGTTTCTCCATCTCCACCTCACCTGTTACTGAGATGAGGCCTTCCACTCCAGGATATCGGAGACTTACTCCTTCTTCAGAAAATTGAGTTCTCCCACTGTTATTGATGGAATCCTCATCTGCATCTCATCTACATATTTCCTGCACCTCTGCTCTTACCCCAACCTCCACATATTGAATAGTGATACAGTTCCCCTTGTCTTCAGCTATTACTTCTCCAGCCTCTGGATCCACACTTTGGAGCTTCCCCCAACTACAGTATGATCCCACTATCAGCCACACCTTCCCTTCCTTACCCCTTTCTGCTTTCCACAGAGATCATTCTATCCATGACTGTGTGGTCCACTTATCCCTCACCCTCCCTTGTCACTCTCTCCTGTTACTGAAATAGGTGTAACACCTACCCATATATCTCTTCTTCCACCACCATCCAGGGCCCTAAACAGCCCTTTCAGTTGAGGCAGGCCTCCACACGTAAATCCTCCAGCCTTAGTTATTGTATCTGGTGCTCCCAATGTAGCTTCCTCAACATCTAGTCCCTTTGCGTAACACCTACATTATATCTACCATGAAGTTTTTGGGTGCTAGCTGTTTTAATTCTTGCCATTCCTACACCAGCATGTTTGAACTTGGCTTCCTTTACTGCCAGGGTGAGCTAAGTGCAACCTCAAGGAATGGCACCTCATATTACACATGGGTAGTTTTTAACCCAAACAGCATGAATATTGAGTTTCAGGTAAATTGCTCTCCCTTTGTCCCTTTTCTTTCTTCTCCTGATCTACCCAGTTCAACCTACAACCAGCAGCAATGTTGGAGAAAAGGCAGGAATAAGTTATGTTTGACCCAGAAGTAGAAAACATCATGATACTACTACTACGTCGACTCAGGCCTAAGGGGCCGGCATCGGGCACGATGACGGATTCTCCACTTCTCCCTCTCCCTCATCAGTGTGTTCAGTTCATCTACATTAGCCACACCGCTGTCTTCTAGGAGTGTGTTGACCGTAGTCTTGGGAGGGCGCCCAGGGTTCATCCTCCTGTGCTTGGGCTCCCATATGATGACTTGGCTGGCAGGTAGTTTGGGGTGGCATAGACAGTGCCCCGCTAGTTGCAGTCTTCTCACCTGAATTTTAGTGGAGAGCATCGGTAGGTTGTTATAGAGTTCAACGTTTGTCATGTGCTGTTGCCAATTCACATCAAGAGCTATCCGGAGCATTCATGTATAGCAACCATCTAGAGACTTTCGCATTGCCTTGGTGAGTGTCCACATCTCGCATCTGTACGTGAGCATGGTCTCTATGACTGCTATGAAAATCCTCTTTTTAAGCCCTTTGGTCAGATTCAACTTCCAGATTTCCTTCATGTTGTTTGTAGCCCTCCACGCCAGCGCCTTCCATATCTTTATGTCCTTCTCCGAACTCATCATTCTTGATCCGAGGTACTTGTAGTCAAAGCCTTTCTTAATGGTATCATTCTCTACTGTCTTGAGAGTACCTTTGTCGCAGTTAAACGCCATAATACAGAGAATTTTAGACTGAGGTCCGGGTCATATAGGGACCAACAAAATGACCCCATGCATTTATGCCATCATATTAACCACCTGACAAAGGCAAAAGTACAATTTGTGAATTCAGGTCAATAATGGGACAATTTTCTGGAAAATTCTTCTCTGAGATAAGATCACAGAAATACTGATGTTTTTCAGGGCTGATGTGAGTTTCTGGATTCCATGTCAACAGGAAACAGGTCATGCTGTCACTTTGCAGCTACTGTCTGTAAAAATCTGCCGCACACCTAATGTCCAGCAGATGTGACCATTGAATATATCATGCAATTCAATTGCCTGTAACCAGAAGACTTTCATTCTGTGGCACACTGCTGGGCCAACTGCATTGCATTTAAGGAATAACAGCAAATCACCAAGATGGCTTTGAAGGCATCAAGAGCTCTCTGCTGCCTAATGAGTTCAGTTTGCAAACCTCATGAAGAGCACTTAGTATCCAACAGGATTGCATATAATGTCTTATGGAGCAGAACACTGGTGTGAAGAAAAGAAATATTTCTGCTGCCCAGGCTGTGTTGGGGGAATCCTCCAGTACTCAGAACAGCATGTATCAAGATTGTTGTTCATCATGGAAACGTTACAGCAGGGTGGCCGTTAGCTGTTGAGTCCATACTCCCTCCTAAAACAATCCACTCAGTTCCATTCCCCGATTGCGCCCCCTTTGTCTTGCAAGTTTATTTCCCTTGTGTGCCTATCCAACATCCTTTTAAAATCATTGATTAACTCTGCTTTCACTTATTAAGGGCAGCTGGTTTCAGATAGTTGTGTTTGTTTGTTGTTCCAGATTCAATTATCTGTGCAACACACACAAAATGCTGGTGGAACGCAGCAAGCGAGGCAGCATCTATAGGAAGAGGTACAGTCGACGTTTCGAGCTGAGACCCTTCGTCAGGACTAACTGAAAGATGAGATAGTAAGAGATTTGAAAGTGGGAGGGGAAGGGGGAGATCCCAAATAATAGGAGAAGACAGGAGGGGGAAGGGATGGAGCTAAGGGCTGGGAAGTTGATTGGCAAAAGGGATACAGAGCTGGAGAAGGGGGAGGATCATGGGACGGGAGGCCTAGGGAGAAAGAAAAGGGGAGGGGAGCACCAGAGGAAGTTGGAGAGCAGGCAAGGAGTTATTGTGAGAGGGACAGAGAGAGGTGGGGGGGAGAGAGAGAGAGAAAAAAGGGAAAAATAAATAAATACATACAGGATGGGGTAAGAAGGGGAGGAGGGGAATTAACAGAAGTTAGAGAAGTCAGTGTTCAATCCAACAGGTTGGGGGCTCCCAGACGGAATATAAGGTGTTTTTCCTCCAACCTAAGTGTGGCTTCATCTTGACAGCAGAGGAGGCCACACTCAATTTTCAATTATCTGTAGTCTCTTCTGTCTCCAGAATATTAAAACCTGCTTTGTTAAAAAAATCTCTCCCTCACATCCAATTCGTATGTCATGCCCAAAAGCATAAATACTATTGTAAATACCATTAGCTAATGAGAATAGCTTTTTATTATTGCTTTTCTCAACCTTGTACATTGCTGTCACATTTCCCTTCAATGTTGCAAGAAGAACAGGTCCAGTGTCTTCTACCTAACCTTGGAGTCAGTCATCTCTGAAGCAACTCAACGGCTCTTCTCTGCAGCCTCCAAAGACTTTTACACATTTCCTTCAACACTTCCACCATGCCTATGACCCATACTATCCATTGAATTGATTCCAACATTATACCTTCTGACTTGCTTGAATTGAGGGGGAGCTTTGAAGGTGATACTGTCTCACAGTGACAGTGTCTCACAACATTTCTGTCCTAATTTTCAGTTGTTGGTGTTGCAGAGCCAAATAAAAACCTTATTGAACTCCTGCTGGTTAAGGATACCAGTCAGAGTTCTGTTATCAACTACAGAGTGTTGAGTTCCCAAATTCTCCTTCAGCTGTATCCTCCCAGATTCAGCAGTAGCCTCCCAGATCCTATGGTACATAACCTTGGGAAATTTTGTTTAAAGGCAAAGAAGCTGAAGGGACCATATATAAAGAAATAGTCAAGAAGTTAAGTACCTTGCTGTGTATTTCCAGCTTCTGCTGGTTATTTTCTGTATTTTCTTATGATACTATGAATGTCACCACCAAGATTGGTGCAAAAGCATAACTGAAGCTGATGAAAACTATTTTGAGATCAAGCTGTCAAGTGGAAATGAATTATTAAGTTTATAACTTGACACATCTGACTATTACAGAGATGAACTATTACTGAATAAAATAAAGAGATACAAAGAGGGGGTAGAAGGACCACATTTTTTGCACCAGTTTGGCTCAGTTTGTGATATTGTTATGTCCAAGGCAACACTACAATATGGATACATCATGTAATATCAAGAGAAGCCCACATAGTTGAAACATTTTAATGTCAATTTGACATTAAAGGTATAGGACTACTCAATGAATTGCAAGTTCGCCCTGCAATATTTATTTAAGTTGACGTTTCAGGTACTTACCTGTCAGCAGTTTATTGCTTTTCATAGGAAATGTAAGGTTGATAAGGGTGGAAGCCAAGTCATTGGGTATATTTAAGGCAGAGTTTGATAGATTCTTGATTAGTCAGGGCATGAACGGATACGGGGAGAAGGCAGGAGATTGGGGCTGCAAGGGAAAGTGGATCAGCCATGATGAAATGGTGGAGCAGACTCGATGGGCCAAATGGCCTAATTCTGCTCCTGTATCTTATGATCTTATGGATGTAAAATTGTCCCAAAATAGTTTTCTGCTTTTCCTGCATAAAAACAAATGATGCTGGAAATAGTCAACAGGTCAAGCAGTATCTGTGGGGGCAGAAACAAATTTAACATTCCAGGTCAGTGAGCATTCATCAAAAATGGGACTATTCCTTCTCCTGAAATCTGAACAGAAAAAGGGATAGGAAACTGCAACTAAGTTATCTTGGCAATCATCTGATGGTCTTAGCCCATGGTCTGTAAAAACTAAATCTTGAACTTGCCTATAGTAGAGCAATATTCATTTGGTAGTAACATGCTTTGAAAGACTTTGCGAATGCAAGGGTTTCAGAAAAACAAAGCTGATCTCTCCCCTCAGAGACAGTATGTTTTTTATTATGGTCTTACTTAAATTTGATCATTAAGATCTTAAAGGTAGGACCTTTAGATGTTTCAGTCAAGATCTGCAGATAATTACTTGAAGAGCAGCAAAAAGGATTAGCTTCTGTCAGCTGTCAACAGTAACTTATACCCAATTTCCTAATCACTGGTCCTAGCCATTGAGTACATTTGCAAACATACTTTATACTTTCTTGTCACCAAACAATTGGTACTAGATCGTACAATCATCACAGCGATATTTGATTCTGTGCTTCACACTCCCTGGATTACAAATGTTAAATATTAAAAAAAATTAAAAATATTTAAAATTAGTAAATATTAAAAACTTAAATTATAACTCATAAATAGAAAATAGAAAAATGGGAAGTAAGGTAGTTCAAAAAAACCGAGAGGCAGGTCTGGATATTTGGAGGGTACGGCCCAGATCCGGGTCAGGATCCGTTCAGTAGTCTTATCACAGTTGGAAAGAAGCTGTTCCCAAATCTGGCCGTATGAGTCTTCAAGCTCCTGAACCTTCTCCCGGAGGGAAGAGGGACGAAAAGTGTGTTGGCTGGGTGGGTTGTGTCCTTGATTATCCTGGCAGCACTGCTCCGACAACATGCGGTGTAAGGTGAGTCCACGGACGGAAGATTGGTTTGTGTGATGTGCTGCGCCGTGTTCACGATCTTCTTCAGCTTCTTTCGGTCTTGGACAGGACAACTTCCATACCAGGTTGTGATGCACCCTAGAAGAATGCTTTCTACGGTGCATCTATAAAAATTAGTGAGGGTTTTAGGGGACAGGCCAAATTTCTTTAGTTTTCTCAGGAAGTAAAGGCGCTGGTGGGCCTTCTTGGCAGTGAACTCTGCTTGGTTGGACCAAGTCAGGTCACTTGTGATATTGACCCCGAGGAACTTAAAGCTTTTGACCTATTCCACTTGTGCACCACCGATGTAAATGGGGTCCGCAACTCCTTCTGAAGTCAACAACTAACTCCTTCGTCTTGCTGACGTTGAGAGATAGGTTATTATCTTCACACCATGCCACCAGGTTCTTAATTTCCTCTCTGTTCTCAAACTCATCATTACCTGAGATACGGCCTCCAATTGTTGTGTCATCAGCAAACTTATATATTGAGTTTGATGGAAACTTGGCTACACAATCATGGGTGTACAGTGAGTACAGCAGGGGGCTGAGTACACAGCCTTGTACTGGAAGTACACAGCCTTGTACAGTTGCACAACTGGAAGCGCAACTGTGTAGCTAAATTCAGCAAATTTGACTTCTCATCTCCAAACAAAAATCAGCCCTTAGTATTGAGAAGATACAGGCTTCACTTACAGCAGCTTTTAAAAATATATCGTCAGAACTGATTTTGTCTGGTGCTGGTGGGAGCCTGACATCACTATTTCACTGACATTACATTTCTCTTGGTTTAGTTTGATGAAAAGCTATAACTTTTAAAGCTATAATTTCCCTATGAATTGATTTTTTAGTAAAAAATTTGACAGTACTGTAGAACATCATAAATCAAAACCACACAAGGGAGATGCTTTGGTTCAGGTTTAATGGACTTCACATTCTCTGTCCGCTGCAACTTTCTATTAAGAAATATACACTCAGTGGTCTTCGGCTGCTGTAGCCCATCCTCTTTTAGGTTCCATGTGTTGTGCGTTCAGAGATGCTATTCCACACACCACTGTTGTAACCCATGGTTATTTGAGTTACTGTTGCCTTCCTCTCAGCTTGGACCAGTATGGCCATTCTCCTTTGACCGCTCTCATTAACAAGATTAATAAAGTGACCACTGAGTGTATAGAGACAGTTTCTTGAGAGTCAGAATCTGGTTTAATATCACTGGGATATGTCATTTTGTGCAGCAGTACATTATAATACATAATAAAAGCTATAGATTAACAATAATAAAGGGGTGTGTGTGTGTGTGTGTGTGTGTGTGTGTGTATTTAAATAAGGAGTTAAAATTCTTTTAGGAATTTCAATTTATTTAAAAATGATAGTTGACCCATTTGCAAATATCAATATGCTCATTTATTACACCTCATCCCCCAAAAAGGACTTAATATAATGTGTACTTTGTGCCTTATGTACAGTAAATGTTGTGTTTAGTTTTGTGTCAATAAGATCCTATTTTGATTTGCATTTACTGTATTTTACTGGCCATTTTCATACCAAAGATAAATTTTAATTTTATTTATTTAATTGGTCATTGGAGGGAAATTTTCTTCTGGTCATATTATAACAGTGATGTATATAATAGTGCTGAAAACTTTTTTCTTGAATAAAAGTAAAGATAGGGAAAGTTGTAAAGCAAGCCACAGTTACCCATTTTACAAAATCCTCAGGGAGGTGTCTGGAGGGATATGGTCCGTGTGCAGGTCAGTGGGACTAGGCAGAAAATGGTTCGGCACAGCCAAGAAGGGCCAAAAGGCCTGTTTCTGTGCTGTAGTTTCTATGGTTTCTATGGACATTTCCACTCTGGTTTTAATATTATCAGCACAGTGATCTGACAATTACTTCATGGGTTAATTGCATTTGCCTAGAATTCCTTTACTTACTACTTTAGCTGATGATTTAACTGATTTTATTTTTCAAGATTAGCACCTGCATTAAAATAGTGCATGTTTTTTATACAACCTTGTTAATTATTTGTGCAAGAGCATTTTGCATTGTAATTGAAAGATATTTTCTTCAATAAAGAAATTACTGTAAACAATATCTAAAGGTGCTGACTAAACGTTTAAAAGTTTTGAAGGAAGTTTCCTCAAAAAATCCCCTTTTCTAATTATTATAAACAGGCCAGTGGTGTAGTGGCATCCGTACTGGACTTTGAGGTGAGTGATCTAGGGTTCAAATTTGACTGGTTTCAAATCCAGCTGGCTGGTTCCTTGCACACTTTCCGTATGTGCCGGGCTGAGCACCGAGCTAGCATCTTGGCCTCATAAAAATCAGACAAAAATACTAAAGAAACACAAGGTTGTCACCCAATGTGTCACAAGGAGTGGAGGAGAAGAATTATTAATTAATTATTATTATAAATTGCTGTGGTTATTTGTTTATGGCACATTTTGCTGCAAACCATAAATTTGCATGTTCTGTAGCTTATCATAACTGTAAAAAAATCAATGCACCAGTTTAAAAACAAAGTTGATAATATTACTATTTCAGATATGAATAATATGATATAGATTTGTTATTAATTCAGAAGAAACGTTTATTTATTTTTTATTTAGAGATGCAGCAGGGTAATGGCCCAATGAGCTGGAATGGTCACTAGCCTCCATAGTATCCAGAACAACTTCAAGAAGTGATGCCTCAAAATGGCGACGTCCATCATTAAAGACCTCCATCACCCATTCATGCCTTGGTCTCAATGCTACCATCAGGAAAGAGCTATGGAAGTCTGAAGGCAAATACTCAAAGATTCAAGAATAGTCTTCCCCTTTTCCAACCAATTACTGAATAGGCATTGAATCCATCAACATTACCTCACTAGTTTTTATTTCTATTTTTGCATTACTTACAGTATTTAATTTAACTATTTAATATATACGCACAGACTTACTGTAATTCATGTTTTTTCTCTATTATTATGTATTGCATTGTACCGCTACTGCAAAGGCAACAAATTTCATGCCATATGCCGGTGATACTAAACCTGATTCTGATTACACCCACGTGACCAATTAACCTACTAATTGGTACATCTTTGGACTGTGGGAGGAAACCGGAGCACATGGTCACGGGGAAAACGTCCAAACTTCTCACAGACAGTGGCAGGAATTGAACCTGGTTTGTTGGCACTATAATAGTGTAATGCTAAGCACTACATGATCGAGCCACCCCTCTTAATGAATCAGACCAATCATGAATGTAAGTTTAAAGACAGAGTAGATTGGATTGACAAAGTAACTGTCTTAAAAAAGCTCAAAACAGTAGGCTTGGTCACATCTGTGGAAAGAGAGACAATTACATTTTCAGATCGAAGAACTACACCCTGTTCTGCTTTATCACGACATATTATAAAGCAAGGAATGTAACTACTGTATGATGTCCCATGCACATAGCCATGATAATATCCCTAATTGGACCTTGCCTTTCCAAATGCAGATAGATCCACTCTCAGAATCTCCTCTAGCAGCTGTTATGCTCATTGGCCTGTGGTTCCTTGGCTAGTCCTTGCAGTCCTTTCAAAAGGAAAGCACATTGGTCATACTCCAATCTTCCAGCAGCTCAGCGCTGATTAATGATAAGACCATAAGACTACAAGATATAGGAGCAGAATTAGGTCACTCAGCCCATCAAGTCTGCTCTGCTATTCCATCATGGCTGATCCTGGATCCCACTCAATCCCATTCACCTGCCTTCTTGCCATATCATTTGATGCCTGACCAATCAGGAAACTATCAACTTTTGCTTTTCATATACCCATGGTCTTTTCCTCCACAGCTGTCTGTAGTAGAGCATTCCACAGGTTCGCTGCTCTATGGCTAAAATGATTCCTGCTTACCTCTGTTCTAAAAGGTCACCCCTCAATTTTGAGGCTGTGCTCTCTAATTCTGGACACCCCCACCACAGGAAACATACTCTCCATGTCCACTCTATCTAGTCCTTTCAACATTCTGTAGATTTCAATGAGATCCCCATGCATTCTTCTAAATTCCAGTGAGTACAGGCCCAAAGTTACCAAACGCACCTCATATGTTAACCCCTTCATTCCTAGAATATCCTCATGAACTTCCCCTGGACTCTCTCCATCTTTTCTGAGATATGGGGTCCAAAATTGTTGACAATGCTCCGTGCGGTCTGACTAAAGTCTCAGCATTACCTCCTTGTTTTTATATTCTCTTCCCCTTTAAATAAATGGCAACATTGCATTTGCCTCCTTTATCCCAGACTCAACTTGTGAATTAATCTTCTAGGAGTCTTGCATATGACTGAGAAGATGGCGGCGCGACGGCAGTGCGCGCGGCCTCTCCGGTGATGAATATCTGTTATCTGTCAAGTAGGGGACCGTGCACATTTCTGATTTGATGGAGAAAGACCAGAGTGCATAGCGGAACATCTGGAAAACTTCTGAAATGTCTGCTTTGCTACCACTGTTACTGTGTGGTAACCGGAATCTCCGGAGCTGTAGGCCTCAAAATCCTCGGCTTTGCGTGTTTCAGCAGCTGGGGAGGGGTCGAAGGCACTCGGCAGAGGATGGCGCTCGGGAGGCTGTATTGGAGAGGCTGCTTGGAAGCTCGGAGTTTTCGAACGGATGGACTCAGGGTCGGCTGGGGTCGGCTGCTTCCAAGGTATCGGCAAGTTGACGGTGCCTGGAGGTTTAGGCAGGGAGTTTCTCCCTTTTGCCGCCGCTGTCGGGGCTTGGGAGTCGATCGACTTGGGGACTTTGAGACAATTTTTTTTACTGTGCCTATGGACTGTTCTTCATCAAATTATGGTATTGCTTTGCACTGCTGTAACTATATGTTATAAATATGTGGTGTTGTCAGTGTTAGTCTTTGGTCTGTCTTGTTTTCTGTGATATCACGCTGGAGAAACATTGTATCATTTCTTAATGCATGTATGCATTTCTAAATGACAATAAAAGAGGACTGAGTGTTCTCATAATCTATATGTTGCTTTGAGAACTCCTAAGTCCCCTTGCACCTCTGACATTTGTATTTTCTCCCTGTTTAGATAATAGTCTCTGCACTTCTGTTCCTTTTACCAAAATGCATTCTCATACATTTCCCAACACTGTATTCCATATACCACCTTTTTGCCCATCTTCCGATTTATCTAAGTCCTTCTGCAATCACATTGCCTCCTCAGCACTACCTACTCCTCCACCTATCTTCGTATCTTCTGCAAACTTTGCCACAATCCCATTAATTCCATTACCTTAATCATTGACAAACACTGTGAAAAGTAGCAGTCCCAATACTGATTCCTGAGGAACACCATTAGTCACTGACGACCAACCAGAAAAGGCCCCCTTTATTCCCACTTGCTGACTCCTGTTTTTCAGCCATTCCTCTATCTTTCCTGTAATATCACGGAATTTTATCTTGTTAGAAAGCTTCATCTGTGGCACCTTATCAAATGCCTTCTGAAAAACCCAAGGAAATGACAGCCACTGCCTCTCCTTTGTCCACCCTGCTTGTTACTTCCTTGACGAACTCTAACAGATTTGACAGGCAAGCTTTCCCTTTACAGAAACCCTGCTGAATTTGACTTACTTTATCAATACCGTCCAAATACTCTGAAACCTCATCATTAATAATGGACTCCAACACCTTCCCAACCACTGAGGTTAGGCTAAATGGCCTATAATTTCCTTTCTTTCTCCTCCTCCCTTCTTAAAGAATGGAGTGACATTTGCAATTTTCCAGTCCTCCAGAACTATGCTGAGTCAAGTGATTCTTGAAAGATCATAACCAATGCATCTGTTATCACTTCAGCAACCTCCTGCAGAACTCTGGAATGTAGTTCATCTGGTCCGGTGACTTAGCCACCTTAAGACCTTTCAGTTTGCCGAGCACTTTATCCTTGTAATAGCAATGGCACTCACTCCTGCTCCCTGACAACACTCACGAGCCTCTGGCACACTGCTAGTGTCTTCCACAGTGAAGGGTGATGCAAAGTACTTATTTAGTTCAATTATCATTTCTTTGTACCCCATTCCTACCTCACCAGCATCATTTTCCTGTAGTCTACTATCAACTCTCAACTCCCCTTTACTTTTTATATAACTGAAAAAACTTTTAGTATCCAGCTTTATATTATTGGCTAGTTTACCCTCATGTTGCATCTTCTCCCTTCTTATGGTTTTTTAGTTTCCTTCTGTTGGATTTAAAAAACTTCCTAATTATCCAACTTCCCACTCACTCTTGCTACCTTATATGCTCGTTCCTCACCTTTTATGCAGTCCTTAACTTCCCTTGCCAGCCACGGTTGCCTCTCCCTGCCATTTGAGCACTTCTTCTTCTGTGGGTCACATCTATTCCACATCTTGTGGACTATTCCCAGAAACTTCAGCCACCTCAGCTCTGCTGTCATTCCTGCCAGTATCTCTCTCCAATCCACCTGGGAAATTTCCTCTCTTATCCCTCTGTAATTCCCTTTATTCTGTTGTGATAGTGATACATGTGGCTTATGCTTGTCCCTCTCAAATTGCAGTATGAATTCAATCATATTATAGAAACATAGAAACATAGAAAATAGGTGCAGGAGTAGGCCATTCAGCCCTTCGAGCCTGCACCGCCATTTATTATGATCATGGCTGATCATCCAACTCAGAACCCTGCCCCAGCCTTCCCTCCATACCCCCTGATCCCTTTAGCCACAAGGGCCATATCTAACTCCCTCTTAAATATAGCCAATTAACTGGCCTCAAATGTTTCCTGTGACAGAGAATTCCACAGATTCACCACTCTCTGTGTGAAGAAGTTTTTCCTAATCTCAGTCCTAAAAGGCTTCCCCTTTATCCTCAAACTGTGACCCCTCGTTCTGGACTTCCCCAACATCGGGAACAATCTTCCTGCATCTAGCCTGTCCAATCCCTTCAGGATTTTATACGTTTCAATCAGATCCTCCCTCAATCTTCTAAATTCCAACGAGTACAAGCCTAGTTCATCCACTCTTTCTTCATATGAAAGTCCTGCCATCCCAGGAATCAATCTGGTGAACCTTCTTTGTACTCTCTCTATGGCAAGGATGTCTTTCCTCAGATTAGGGGACCAAAACTGCACACAATACTCCAGGTGCGGTCTCACCAAGGCCTTGTACAACTGCAGTAGTACCTCCCTGCTCCTGTACTCAAATCCTCTCGCTATAAATGCCAGCATACCATTCGCCTTTTTCACCGCCTGCTGTACCTGCATGCCCACTTTCAATGACTGGTGTATAATGACTCCCAGGTCTCGTTGCACCTCCCCTTTTCCTAATTGGCCACCATTCAGATAATAATCTGTTTTCCTATTTTTGCTACCAAAGTGGATAACTTCACATTTATCCACATTAAATTGCATCTGCCATGAATTTGTCCACTCACCCAACCTATCCAAGTCACTCTGCATCCTCTTAGCATCCTCCTCACAGCTAACACTGCCACCCAGCTTCGTGTCATCCGCAAACTTAGAGATGCTGCATTTAATTCCCTCATCCAAGTCATTAATATATATTGTAAACAACTGGGGTCCCAGCACTGAGCCTTGCCGTACCCCACTAGTCACCGCCTGCCATTCTGAAAAGGTCCCGTTTATTCCCACTCTTTGCTTCCTGTCTCCTAACCAATTCTCCATCCACATCAATACCTTACCCCCAATACCGTGTGCTTTAAGTTTGCACATTAATCTCCTGTGTGGGACCTTGTCAAAAGCCTTTTGAAAATCCAAATATACCACATCCACTGGTTCTCCCCTATCCACTCTACTAGTTACATCCTCAAAAAATTCTATGAGATTCGTCAGACATGATTTTCCTTTCACAAATCCATGGTGACTTTGTCCGATGATTTCACCGCTTTCCAAATGTGCTATTATCACATCTTTGATAACTGACTCCAGCAGTTTCCCCACCACTGACGTTAGGCTAACCGGTCTATAATTCCCCAGTTTCTCTCTCCCTCCTTTTTTAAAAAGTGGGGTTACATTAGCCACCCTCCAATCCTCAGGCACTAGTCCAGAATCTAACGAGTTTTGAAAAATTATCACTAATGCATCCACTATTTCTTGGGCTACTTCCTTAAGCACTCTAGGATGCAGACCATCTGGCCCTGGGGATTTATCTGCCTTCAATTCCTTCAATTTACCTAACACCACTTCCCTACTAACATGTATTTCGCTCAGTTCCTCCACCTCACTGGACCCTCTGTCTCCTACTATTTCTGGAAGATTATTTATATCCTCCTTAGTGAAGACAGAACCAAAGTAATTATTCAATTGGTCTGTCATGTCGTTGCTCCCCATAATCAATTCACCTGTTTCTGTCTGTAGGGGACCTACATTTGTCTTTACCAGTCTTTTCCTTTTTACATATCTATAAAAGCTTTTACAGTCAGTTTTTATGTTCCCTGCCAGTTTTCTCTCATAATCTTTTTTCCCCTTCCTAATTAAGCTCTTTGTCCTCCTCTGCTGACCTCTGAATTTCTCCCAGTCCTCAGGTGAGCCACTTTCTCTGGCTAATTTGTATGCTTCTTCTTTGGAATTGATACTATCCCTAATTTCTCTTGTCAGCCATGGGTGCACTACCTTCCTTGATTTATTCTTTTGCCAAACTGGGATGAACAATTGTTGTAGTTCATCCATGCAACCTTTAAATGTTTGCCATTGCATATCCACCGTCAATCCTTTAAATGTCATTTGCCAGTCTATCTTAGCTAATTCACGTCTCATACCTTCAAAATTACCCCTCTTTAAGTTCAGAACCTTTGTTTCTGAATTAACTATGTCACTCTCCATCTTAGTGAAGAATTCCACCATATTATGGTCATTCTTACGCAAGGGGCCTCTCACGACAAGATTGCTAATTAACCCTTCCTCATTGCTCAAAACCCAGTCCAGAATAGCCTGCTCTCTAGTTGGTTCCTCGACATGTTGGTTCAAAAAACCATCCCGCATGCATTCCAAGAAATCCTCTTCCTCAGCACCTTTACCAATTTGGTTCACCCAATCTACATGTAGATTGAAGTCACCCATTATAACTGCTGTTCCTTTATTGCACACATTTCTAATTTCCTGTTTAATACCATCTCCGACCTCATTACTACTGTTAGGTGGCCTGTACACAACTCCCACCAGCGTCTTCTGCCCTTTAGTGTTACGCAGCTCTACCCATATCGATTCCACATCTTCCCGGCTTATGTCCTTCCTTTCTATTGCGTTAATCTCTTCTTTAACCAGCAACGCCACCCCACCTCCCCTTCCTTCATGTCTATCCCTCCTGAATATTGAATATCCCTGAACGTTGAGCTCCCATCCTTGGTCACCCTGGAGCCATGTCTCTGTGATCCCAACTATATCATAATCATTAATAACAATCTGCACTTTCAATTCATCCACCTTATTACGAATGCTCCTTGCATTGACACACAAAGCCTTCAGGTGCTCTTTTACAACTCTCTTAGCCCTTATACAATTATGTTGGAAAGTGGCCCTTTTTAATGCTTGCCCTGGATTTGTCGGCCTGCCACTTTTACTTTTCTCCTTAGTACATTTTTTCTTCTACCCTCACTTTACACCCCTCTGTCTCTCTGCACTGGTTCCCATCCCCCTGTTGTGAACTAACCTCCTCTCGCCTAGCCTCTTTAATTTGATTCCCACCCCCCAACCATTCTAGTTTAAAGTCACCTCAGTAGCCCTCGCTAATCTCCCTGCCAGGATATTTGTCCCCCTAGGATTCAAGTGTAACCCGTCCTTTTTGTACAGGTCACGCCTGCGCCAAAAGAGGTCCCAATGATCCAAAAACTTGAATCCCTGCCCCCTGCTCCAATCCCTCAGCCACGCATTTATCCTCCACCTCATCACATTCCTACTCTCACTGTTGCGTGGCACAGGCAGTAATCCCGAGATTACTACCTTTGCGGTCTTTTTTCTCAACTCCCTTCCTAGCTCCCTATATTCTCCTTTCAGGACCTCATCCCTTTTCCTACCTATGTCATTGGTACCTATATGTACCACAACCTCTGGCTCCTCACCCTCCCACTTCAGGATATCTTGGACACTATCAGAAATATCCCGGACCCTGGCACCAGGGAGGCAAACTACCATCCGGGTCTCTGGACTGCGTCCACAGAGTCGCCTATCTGGCCCCCTTACTATCGAGTCCCCTATCACAACTGCCCTCCTCTTCCTTGCCTTACCCTTCTGAGCTACAGGGCCGGACTCTGTGCCGGAGGCACGGCCACTGTCGCTTCCCCCGGGTAAGATATGATCACTGCCTCCTAAGGGTTCCTTTACCTTAAGCTCCCAAATAAAATCTGGATTTTTCACAATACTCAATGTACGATAGTCTTTCCCTGAGTAGGCTTAAGCACAAGCTGCTCTAAAAAGCCATATCATAGGCATTAAATAAATTCCCTCTCTTGCGATCAGACACCAACCTGATTTTCCCAATCCCATTGCATGTTGAAGTCCTCCATTACAATTGTGGCATTACCCTTATAATATAAACTTTCCAGCTTGCATTGCATTCTCAACCCCACATCTTGGCTATTACTTGAAGGTCTATATATGATTCCCATAATTTTCTTTTACCCTTACAGTTTCTTAACTCCACCCACAAAGATTTGACATTCTCTGACCCTATGACACCTTTTTGTAAACATGTAATTCCATCTCTTACCAACAGAACCACTTATGCCTTCTTGTCTGTCCGTTTGATAAAAAGTATATCCTTTGACGTTCAGCTCCCAACTGTGATCTTCTTTCAGCCACGACTCAGTGATGCCCATAACGTCATACCGACCAATCTCTAATTGAGCCATGAGTTCATCCACGTTATTCCGGATACTCCGAATACTCCACCTTCAGTCCTGCATTCTCTGCATTCTGTGGTACAATTTAACTCCTTACACTGTCTGCATTTGTACCCAATCACTGGATTGTCCTTCTTTACATTCATGTTACACCCATTGTTTGCTGCCTCATCCTCAGTTCTATCATCTCAGGTTCCCATCCTCCTACCATATTAGTTTAAAGCACTCCAAACAGCTCTAACAAACCTGCCCAAAGGATACTGACAGTACAAACATCTCTGCCATGGCTCCAGCAATTTCTTCCGTGGCTTCCCACAGTGTCCGAAAGTACACTTGGTCAGCCTCCAGGGATTTATAACTCCCTACCTCCATAGTGAGAGGTACAGAAAGGGGTTTCTGTGGCAACAGTCAAGATGTAAGGATGGCGTGTTGCCTCCCTGGTGCCAGGATCCAGGATGTCATGGACCACTTGCAGGGAATCCTCAAGAGTGAAGGTGAACATCCGGAAGTGGTGGTGTATGTTGGCACAAATGACGTGGGGAAGAAGAGGAAAGACATTCTACAACGTGACTTCAGAGAACCCGGAAGAAGGCTGAAAAGCGGGATTTCGAGGGTGGTTATCTCTGGTTTGCTTCCAGTTCCCCGTGCTGGAGTGGTCAAGAACAGGGAGATAATGGATCTGAATGTGTGGCTGAGGAACTGGTGCAGGAAGCAAGGATTTACATTCTTGGACCACTGGGGTATGTTTCGGGGTAAGGATGAATTGTACAAAAGGGACGGGTTGCACCTTAATAAGCGGGGCACCAGCATTCTGGCAGGCAGGTTTGCCTCTGCAACACGGGTTTGTTTAAACTAAGTAGTGTGGGGGAGGGAACGAACTGGAAACATAAGGATGGAGATAAAGGGAAAATGAGAATAAGAAAAGTTAAGAAAGACAGCAGAATCAACAGAGCAGAAAGTCAAGAAGGGATCGTATGGTATGGCCAAGTGAAATAGGAATTGATATGGGAGGTGAGGGGAGTAATGAATTAAAAGTATTGTATATGAATGCACGGAGTATAAGAAATAAAGTGGATCAGCTTGAGGCACAGTTGGAAATTGGTAAGTATGATGTTGTGGGAATAACAGAGACATGGCTTCAAGCGGACAGGGCCTGGGAAATGAATATTCAAGGGTACACGTCCTGTCGAAAGGACAGACTGATGGGCAGAGGGGGTGGGGTCTCTGTTGGTGGGGAATGATATTCAGTCCCTTGCGAGGGGGGACATAGAATCAGGAGATGTAGAGTCAGTGTGGATAGAACTGAGAAATTCTAAGGGTAGAAAGACCCTAATGGGAGTTATCTACAGGCCCCCAAACAGTAGTCTGGATGTAGGGTGTAAGTTGAATCAAGAGTTAAAATTGGCATGTCGCAAAGGTAATGCTACAGTTGTTATGGGGGACTTCAACATGCAGGTAGACTGGAGGAATCAGGTTGGTACTGGACCCCAAGAAAGGGAGTTTGTGGAGTCCCTCCGAGATGGATTCTTAGAACAGCTTGTACTGGAGCCTACCAGAGAGAACGCAATTCTAGATTTAGTGTTGTGGAGTGAACCGGATTTGATCAGGGACCTCGAGGTAAAGGAGCCATTAGGAAGTAGTGACCATAATATGATAAGTTTTAATCTACAATTTGAGAGGGAGAAGGGAAACTCGGAACTGTCAGTATTACAGTTGAACAAAGGGAACTATGGTGCTATGAGGGAGGAGCTGGTCAAAGTTCAATGGAACAATGCCCTAGTAGGGATGACAGTGGAACAGCAATGGCAAGTGTTTCTGGGAATAATGCGGAAGGTGCAGGATCGGTTCATTCCAAAGAGGAAGAAAGATCCTAAGGGGAGTAAGGGGAGGCCATGGCTGACAAGGGAAGTAATGGACAGTATAAAAATAAAAGAGAAGAAGTATAACATAGCAAAGATGAGTGGGAAGCTGGAGGATTAGGAAACTTTTAAAGAGAAACAGAAGGTAACTAAAAAGGCAATACGCAGAGAAAAAATGAGGTACGAAGGTAAACTAGCCAAGAATATAAAGGAGGATAGTAAAAGCTTCTTTAGGTATGTGAAAAGGAAAAAAATAGTTAACACCAAAATTGGGCCCTTGAAGACAGAAACGGGTGAATTTATTATGGGGAACAAGGAAATGGCAGACGAGTTGAACAAGTACTTTGGTTCTGTCTTCACTAGGGAAGACACAAACAATCTCCCAGATGTAATAGTGTCCAAAGGACCTAGGGTAATGGATGAACTGAAGGAAATTTATATTAGGCAGGAAATGGTGTTGGATAGGCTGTTGGGTCTGAAGGCTGATAAGTCCCCGGGACCTGATGGTCTGCATCCCAGGGTATTTAAGGAGGTGGCTTTAGAAATCGTGGACGCATTGGTTATCATTTTCCAATGTTCTATAGATTCAGGATCAGTTCCTGTGGATTGGAGGGTGGCTAATATTGTCCCTCTCTTCAAGAAGGGAGGAAGAGAGAAAACAGGGAATTATAGACCGGTTAGCCTGACGTCAGTGGTGGGAAAGATGCTGGAGACAATTATAAAAGATGAAATTACAACACATCTGGATAGCAGTAACAAGATCGGTCCGAGTCAGCATGGATTTACGAAGGGGAAATCGTGCTTGGCTAATCTTCTGGAATTTTTTGAGGATGTAACTATGAAAGTGGACAAGGGAGAGCCAATGGATGTAGTGTACCTGGACTTTCAGAAAGCCTTTGATGAAGTCCCACATAGGAGATTAGTGGGCAAAATTCGGACACATGGTATTGGGGGCAGAGCACTGACATGGATTGAAAATTGGCTGGCTGACAGAAAACAAAAAGTAGCGATTAACGGGTCCCTTTCAGAATGGCAGGCGGTGACCAGTGGGGTACCACAGGGTTCAGTGCTGGGACCGCAGCTGTTTACAATATATATTAATGATTTAGATGAGGGAATTAAAAGTAACATTAGCAAATCTGCCGATGACACAAAGCTGGGTGGCAGTGTGAAATATGAGGAGGATGTTATGAGAATGCAGGGTGGCTTGGACAGGCTGGGTGAGTGGGCAGATGCATGACAGGTGCAGTTTAATGTGGATAAATGTGAGGTTATCCACTTTGGTGGTAAGAACAGGAAGGCAGATTATATCTAAATGGAGTCAAGTTAGGAAAAGGGGAAGCAGAATGAGATCTAGGTGTTCTTGTACATCAGTCAGTGAAAGCAAGCATGCAAGTACAGTAGGCAGTGAAGAAAGCTAATGGCATGCTGGACTTCATAACAAGGGGAATTGATTATAAGAGCAAAGAGGTCCTTCTGCAGCTGTACAGGGCCCTGGTGAGACCACACCTAGAGTACTGTGTGCAGTTTTGACCTCCAAATTTGAGGAAGGACATTCTTGCTATTGAGGGAGTGCAGCGTAGGTTCACAAGGTTAATTCCCGGGATGGCAGGACTGTCATATGTCAAAAGATTGGAGTGACTGGACTTGTATACGCTGGAATTTAGAAGGCTGAGAAAAGATATTATTGAAACATATAAGATTATTAAGGGATTGGACACGCTGGAGGCAGGAAGCATGTTCCCGCTGATGGGTGAGTCCAGAACCAGAGGCCACAGTTTAAGAATAAGGGGTAGGCCATTTAGAACGGAGTTGAGGAAAAACTTTTTCACCCAGAGAGTGGTAGATATATGGAACGCTCTGCCCCAGAAGGCTGTGGAGGCCAAGTCTCTGGATGCTTTCAAGAAAGAGATGGATAGAGCTCTTAAAGATAGCAGAATCAAAGGTTCTGGGGATAAGGCAGGAACTGGATACTGATTGTGGATGATCAGCCATGATCACAGTGAATGGCGGTGCTGGCTCGAAGGGCCGAATGGCCTACTCCTGCACCTATTGTCTTTTGTCTATTGAATTCCCACCGAGGATGTTTTTCATGATACTCACAAATGAGAAATATTAATTTAAGATCGCATCCGTCTCCATTGACTCCATACATTAAACATAGAACCCAGAACAGTACAGGTACAGGCCCATTGCTGTGCCAAACTTTGATCTTACTCTAAGATCAATCTAACCCTTTGCTCCCACCTAGTCCTCCATTTTTCTTTCATGTATGTGTCTATTGAAGAGTCTCTCAAATCTCCCTAATGCAGCCTTTTTCAACTTTTTACACAGGAGGAAGCCTTGAAAAGACTTTCAGGTCTCAGGAAACCCCTGTGTAAAAATGATTACATCTATAGCTCATGGAACATTAACGTGATCAGTAAGTTGTAGATATAATAATCCAAAAATAATTGTCAATACTCTTTTGAGTAGAGAATGAATTTTAGCCAACTTTTCTTGAAAAAAAACAAATAGTTAAGCTTAGCTTACCTTTCTTGAAATTAATCTCTTTCTTTCCCTTTCATAAATTTTAAAAACTCATAAGGAAAACATAATAAATGTTGTTAAATAACTGGCTTAAACCAAATGGGATTTAATTCTTCCAGAGGTAGGCTTGGTAGGTTTAATTTAAATAAGGGTTGTAAACTGATTTTAATTAATGCTATTTACAACATGAAAATTTATTGGCAATGTTGAATAGTAAAGTTACTAAAAAACTTAAGCCAAAGCAATATGAGTAAAAATATAGCCTAAGACACAATTTTATACAAGACTTTGAAAAACCATTTTTTTTACTAAGTGGCATGACCAGGCTCAAATATAGGCCTAACATGTGAAACCTGTGCTTGTTTTTTGCTGCACAAATACTCAAGTCTGGATCAAACGAGATAAGCACACATGGATTTTAGCTTCAACTGAAATATGACAATTTCCATCCTTGCTCTTGATTCCTGTTAAACAAGAAAAAGCTTGCTCACACATGTAAGAAGTTGAAAACTGCAGCAAAATGTTTATTGCTTTCCTATGAATGACAGGATACTCTTCTTTCACAGAAATCCAGAACTTGTCCAGGGGGCAGGTCAATAAATTTCACCCTGAGTACACAACCAGACGGCAGCTCACAAAGTTCTTCTTCTTCTCTCAAAGTCAAGTTCTCAGGCTGAGCAGAAGATTCAGAGAAAGGGCCCCTCATCCAGTCATACACATGCTAAAAGGGAGGAAAAATAATGTAACCAAACAACAGGAATTCTGCAGATGCTGGAAATTCAAGCAACACACATCAAATTGCTGGTAAACGCAGCAGGCCAGGCAGCACCTCTAGGAAGAGGTACAGTCGATGTTTCATGCCGAGACCCTTCGTCAGGAATCCTACAGTCTATAGTCTTCCCCTCTGTGCAAAACTGTGCTCATCAATTATCAACAGCCTCCCCTATCTCATGTCAAAAACTGAGAATGGACTCAACCAAATAAATATAGTCCAATTGTGCACTACCATAGCGGGTTGAGAGACCTTCAGTGAGGTTGCTAACAGGCTGCTTGGTCAGTGCCCACCAGTGGAAGCACTAGCATCGTGCATTGAGCAAAGTTCAAAAAAACAATGTTTATTTTTAAAATCGCGATCTCTCGTGGAACCCCAGTTGAGAAACCCTGGCCTAATGTATCTGCCTCTACACCACCCCGGCAGCATGTTCCACACAGCCACCACCCTCAGTGAAACAACTTACTTCTGACATCCCCCTATATTTTCCTTCAATCATTTTAAATTATGTCCTTTCATATTGGCCATTTCTGCCCTGGGAAAAAGTCACTAGCTGTCCACTCCATCTATGCCACTTATCATCATGTACACCTCTATCAATACACTTTTCATCCTCCTTTGCTCCAAAGAGAAAAACCACATTCATTCAGACTTTCCTTGGATATGCTCTCTAAACCAGTCAGCATTCTAGCTGACCTGCACCCTCTCGAAAGCTTTTACATCCTTCCTATAATGAGGCAACAATAACCGAACACAACGCTCTAAGTGTGGCTATAGAGCTGAAACATATCCCATGGTTCTTACACTGAGTCCTCTGATTAGTGAAGCCAAGCACACCATATGCCTTCTTAACTACCTTATCAATGGTGGCAATTTTGAGGGTTCTATGGATGTGGACTCCTCCACGCTACTAAAAGTCCTACCATTAATCCTCTACTCGGTCTTCAGATTCAACCTTCAAGTGAATCACTTCACACTTTTTCAGATTGAACTCTATATGCCACTTCTCAGCCCAGCTCTGCATCCTATTAATGTCTGATTGTAACTTATGGGAATCTACTACACTACTCACAACACCACCAACATTTGTGTCATCTATAAACTTTCCACCTTTCCACCTCTTCATCCAGGTCATTTATAAAAATGACAAAGAGCTGGGCTCCCAGAACAAAATAGATCCCTGGGATCACCAGGCAGAATACGCTCCCTCTACTACCACCCTCCTCCTTCTGAGGGGAAGCCAATTCTGAATCCATAGAGGCATGTTTCCTTTGATCCCATGCCTCCTGACTTTCTCAATGACCCTACAATGGGGAATGCCTTTCTAAAATCCAAATAAACCACTTCCACTACTATATCTGTCTCAATTCGTTTTGTCACTTCTTCAAATAATTCAGTCAGGCTGGTGAGGCATGTCCTGACAAAGCCCTGCTGACTATCCCTAATCCGACTATGGTTCTTCAAACTTTTGTAAATCCTGTCTCTAAGAGTCCTCTCCAGTAGTTTGCCCATCACTGACATAAGACTCTCCTGTCTATAATTCCCAGGATTATTTGTATTGTCTTTCTTGAACAAATGAATAACAATTCTCACCATCTGATCTTCTGGTATTACTCCTGTGGCCAGTGAGGACATAAAAATCATTGCCAAAGGCACAGCAATCTCCTCCCTCACTTTCCATTGTAAGCTACAATATGTCCCATCTGGCTCTGGGGACCGATGTTTCTCATGTTTTTCAAAATTTCCAGCACATCCTCTTTCTTAACGAAGAACATTTCCAGAATATCAACCAGTTTATGCTGTCTCTGCATTTGTCACTGGTGAATACTGAAGCTAAGTATTTATTAAGGACTCACGTACTCCTCCAATCCCAGGTAGATATTTCCTCTTTTATCCCTGATCGGTGCTCACCCACTTTATTCATCCTCCTGTTCTTCACATATGTGTGGTACTCCTTGGGGTTTCCCTTAAAATTACAAGCTTTGACCTTCTTGTGTTCTTTTCTAGCTTTAAAAAATCCCTTCTTAAGCACTTCTTGGCTAACTTATAACTCTCAAGAACCACGTTTGATCTTTGCTTCCTAAAGTATACTTCTTTCTTTTCTTGACTAGATTTTCCACATCCCTTGTCAACTATGGCTCCTTAACCCTACCATCCTTTCCCTGCCTCATCAGGGCAAACCTACCTAAAACCCCATGCAAGTGCTCCCTAAACAACCTCCACATTTCTGTTGTGCATTTTCCTGAGAATATCTGCAATTGGCTTTCCTACCTAATAGTATCATAATTTACCTTCAGTGATTTAAATACTTTCCCAGACCATCTGCTCCTATCCCTGTCTAAGGCTATATTTTTGTGTACATTCAGACTTTTGGACAAAATCAGCTGATAGATGCCTACAAAACCAGAACCCACTCATTACCCTGAGATGGCCTGACTATTTCAGTAATCTGATCTCCTAATCAACATACAACCATGAACTATGCACAGACCTAGAGCAAGAAGACTTGGTCTGGTGTAGAAATAGATATTGATAGCTGTAGGTATCAGATAAAAGCAAAAATATTCTTTGAAATTTCTTTTACAACCCTTATCAGTTCTGGAGACCTGTTGTTATCTCCAGGACAGGTAAGTGTTGTAAAATACCTTCAAAGAAAGTTATGCTGTCAAATGCATAAAATATGTCATAATTGCATGCATTTTAAATATGGAAATCATTTTGACTTGTTGTTCAAAAGAAATCTGGATAGAGAGAAGGCTGTTAATAGACTAATATTCCTATCTTCATATACCTGACTAAAAATATCAGTCTGGTTAATTAAGTGTAGATAATTCAAAACATGTTTCACACAAGTGGTTCTCTGGAATGCTTTGAATTGTCAGATTAGCCCATGCCACAATAACAGTGGGCACAGCTGTATTACATGGTAGTCTTCAAGATATTACATGGTAGTCTTCAAGACTTAGCTGAGGCAAGACCAACAAACATGCCTGTCAAGAAATGGCAATGGTCAGTGGAGTATGGGTCCACATAAAGCATCTGCATATTCTTTAATTGGATGGGATGTATTCATTCTGACACAATGCTCTTATTACCAGATGACTTGATTAGTAACAGTCTGTCATATCTGGGATCACACCCTGGGACAGCTCTGTCTATGGTGCAGCTCAGCAACACGAAAAGATAGATTAGATATCATCCTACCCCTGGAAATCTACTGTATCCAAACAATGGATTTACTGATGCTAAACACAGAAAGGTAGGTCTCAGCAATTCATAATTGAGCCTTTAAAGTTTCATTTATCACTGCTGTGTGCATAGCCAAGGCAGCATCCACAACCACTTCTGAAGCTATAGAAGGGTGCTGTGAGAGTCCATCCCCTTTGCATTTCATTCAGACAGGAAATGCTCCAGATTTATTCATTTATTGAGATACAGCACAGAATAGGCCCTTTCGGCCTTTGGAGACGTGCCAACCAACAATCCCCTGATTTACCCCTGGGACAACTTACAATGACCAATTAACCTACCAACTGGGAGGAAACCAGAGCATCTGGAGGAAAGCCACTTGGGCATGGAGAGAATGTAAAAACTCCTTACAGGCAGCAGTGGGACTTGGACCCAGGTCGCTGGTACTGTGAAGTGTTGTGCTAATCACTATGCCACCATACTGACATTCAGTTTTGTATTGCTAACACTTGCACACAGCCTCCCCCATGATGTTCCTCAAACTCTGAACATTACTGATCATAGTTCATCTTCATTGAAGCTCTAATGAGGATTGTTACCTTCAAAAGCTAAATCGCGTTCTTTCTCTAGAGATGCTGTCTTACCTGCAGAGTATCTCCAGCAATTTATGTTTTTTTACTCCCACCTTTAGTCCATGACTGCATAATCTATGTGAATCTTACCAGTTAATTTTTATTGACTGTCTAGGTCTTAATGAGCTTCTTCAAAGGAGAACTAATATATTTTCTTCAAAAAGGGCCAAGCAAATGAATCATTGCTAGTAACTCCACTGAAAGCATAACACAAAGTCTTCTTGCAATTTGAAAACAACTTCTACCTGCTCACATTATCCCTTCCGTGCTCCACTATGGATGCAGACAAGCATGTGAAAGGCTATTTCCATTTAATAGTTGGGACAGTAGCTGACTGCAATGGAGTCGCGTTGTAAGCAGCATTGGACCTTCAAATGTCTCACTGGCAGCTCTTCAATGAGCTACTGAGCAGTTGCCTGGGTTAACTGGCTGTGGAGGAAGGAACAATGCAGACATCCGAAGGAGGACAGCATTTTCTAGCAGAGGAACATCACCTTTATTATCCTGGCACTTATTTAAAGCAGATGGTAAACTTGTATCACTGTCTGCAGAACCACAGCTGTAGAAAATTTATGCTCCAAAGGTAGTAATTTCAAAGGTTAAAGTACAAAAGTCAAAGATTTAGCCCATCAAAAAAATCCAAGAATTATTCAGTCTCCTTCCACCATCCCTGCAAAGTCTATACTCTGCAGGTCACGCTTCCAAATACAAGTTAAACTAGAGCTGTAGGGGGTTGGGAACCAGCTTGCCAGAACAGTTAAAGGAGAGGATGTGCAAGCAGTTGTTGGTAAGACATCAGACAAAATTAGGAATTGAAAGGTTGAGCATGGTGTAACTAGAGTTCAGAGCTGCATATTTTTCAATGCAAGAAGTATCATTGGAAAGGCGGGTAATAGTGCTAAAGATGAGGTAGCTGGTTTACAAACAGAGGCAATGTGTAGTGAAGAGAGGCTGTTGATAGGGCAAAATTGCAGTCAGTGGGATGAGTTGCAATGTAAAAGGTGGACAAAATGAAAAGAGTAAATATAGGACTAAAGGTGTTATATTTGAATGCACGCAGTACATGGAATAAGGTAGATAGATTTGTAGCTCAGTTTCAGACTGGCAGGAATGACGTTGTAGGCATTGCTGAATCATTGAATCATGGCTGAAAGAAGATTATAGCTGGGAGCTTAATGTCCAAGGATAAACATCGTATCGAAAGGCCAAGCAGGAAGGCAGAGCAGGTGGTGTTGCTCTGTTGGTAAAAAATGAAACCAAATCACTAGAAAGAGGTGACATAGGGTCAGAAGGTGTTGAATCATTGTGAATAGAGCAAGGGTAAAAAGACCCTGATAGGAGTTTTATACAGACCGTCAAACAGTAGGAAGGATCTGGCCCACAAATTACAATGGGAGATAGAAAATGCATGCTAAAAAGGCATTGTTACAATAGTCATTGGAGACTTCAATATACAGGTAGATTGGGAAAATCAGGTTGGTGTTGGATTCCAGGAGGGGGAATTTCTAGAGTGCCTATGAAATGGCTTTTTAGAGCAGATCATGGTTGAGCCCGCTAGAGGGTCAGCTATTCTGGATTGGCTGCTGTGCAATGAACCAGAATTGATTAGAGACCTTAAGGTAAAAGAACCCTTAGGGACAAGTGATCATAATATGATTGAATTCACCCTGAAATCTGAGAAGGAGAAGCTGAAGTCATATGTATCAGTACTACAGTGGAGTAAAGGAGGGTCCTCCTTTGCTGGGTGAGTGAATACCCATGCTGAAATGCTGCCAGGCAGATTTCACATCATACCACTGTTACTATTTGCTGTGGTTTAGCTGGTGTCACAGTGTGCTGTGGTGGTCGTGCTCATGGTGTAGAGCGGCGGTCCCCAACCACCGGGCCGCAAAGCATGTGCTACCGGGCCGCGAGGAAACGATAGGAGTCAGCTGCACCGTTCCTCATTCCCTGTCACGCCCACTGTTGAGCTTGATCGCATGCAAGGTCATTACCCACGCGTCATCCATGGCAGCGCGGGAAGGAGATCAACTCCTCGAGCTTGCAAATGACGGCGGGCTGAAAAGTATGTTTCACATAACATCGCTGCCGGAATTCTGGATCAAAGTCAAGGCTAAATATCCTGAGATAGCCATGAAAGCACTGAAAACGTTGCTTCCATTTCCAACATACCTCTGCAATGAATGCAACGAAAACCAAACTGCGGAACAGACTGACATAAGGAACCCCCTTCGAGTATCGCTGCCTCCCATCACCCCTCGATGGGACCGTCTTGTTGTAGGAAACAAGTATTCAGCCCAGGGCTCCCACTGATTCAGCGATATTGGTGTGTTGCCATGATTTTATATGTTCATACGGGGAAAATATGTGTTGTGTGTTTAATATCCAAACATTACTTAAAATGTTATGATGCTATTGACTTATATAACCATATAACAATTACAGCACGGAAACAGGCCACCTCTGCCCTTCTAGTCCGTGCCGAACGCTACTCTCACCTAGTCCCACTGACCTGCACTCAGCCCATAACCCTTATTCCTTTCCTGTCCATATACCCATCCAATTTTTCTTTAAATTATGACATCGAACCTGCCTCTATCACTTCTACTGGAAGTTCGTTCATTTCAAGCTCCCCTGTCCTCCCCTGATAATTGACTTATCGCTATATTCATGTGAGGAAAATATGCGCTGTGTGTTTAATATTAAATTCATTAGATAAACCCTTTTAGAAATGAAATTGAGTGTATTAGCCACTTATTACCTATATTCCGGTCGTGATTAACAGCCCGCTCCCCCTGTACAGTATCACCAAAAACTATTTGTAGAATAAAATCGGCGCGCACACGCATGCGCACTGGTGCCCGCGCAAGGCTTCATGGTCATTGTAGTCTATCGGGGTAAACAACATATTTGACTGCTACTCTTGTCCATTGGCAACCCTACCCCCGCCCCGCCCCTACCCCCCCCCGCCCCCGCCCCCACCCCCCGGTCGGCCGGTCCGCAAGAATATTGTCAATATGAAACCGGTCCGCAGTGCAAAAAGGGTTGGGGACCCCTGGTGTAGAGAGGCTTTTAAGATGAAATTTCCATGTAGCCAAGTTCCCCGAAGTTCATCACAGACATTTCATGCTGTATTGTGGTTTACTGATCAGGTACTACTTCATGACTAGAGCTCTGACATTAAAAGATGGAAGAACGGGTTAAAAATTATGAGGTAAAGAAGTTCTAGTCAAAACTAACAATATAGCCAAAGAATTACTTGCATAAAACGCACATAAGCACTTTTATGTAAAATATAAATCCAAATCAGGTTTATTATCACTGACTTAAATGATGTGAAATTTCTTGTGCAGTGCAGACATTTAAGAAATAACTACAAATTACAAATACAAGTAGAGCAAAAAAAAAGGGAATAATGAGGTGGTATTCATTGGTTCATGGACCGCTCAGAAATCTGAAGCCGGATGGGAAGAAGCTGTTCCTGAATCTTTGAGTGTGGGTCTTCAAGTTCATATTCTGGTTTATTGCCATTCAACCATCACATGCAAACGGCTAAACGAAACATTGTTCCTCTGGGGCTAAGGTGCAAAACACAGAGCCAACAGTCCCACACAGCACGTATAGGCTCCTGTACCTCCTTTTGATGATTGCAATGAGGAGAAGGTACTCTATGTGATGGCTGAGAACTCCGTGAAGCAGTGACGCCTGAAGATATTCTCGATGGTGGGGAGGGTTGCGCCTGTGAAGGAGCTGGCTGAGCCTACCACCCTCTAGAGTCTCGTTTGGTTCCATGCAGTGGAGCCTCCCTACCAGACCATATACAAAGCCTGACCTATAGAACACAGGAATGGGAAAATATGATATTGAATTAAACTAAATCTCTGCAGCCTGTACGTGATCTATATCCATCCAACCCTTGCAAATTCATATGTCTATCTTACTTACTTACTGCCAACAACGCATCTGGCAATGAAGGTCCTTGATCTCTGTCTGACCTTGGCCATCTTCTCTATTATGCCACAGGTGTGGTTCAGGACCCTCATTTGCACGCAAATATAGAAGGATTCTTCATTGCTGTTTCTGTAGCAATTTATTTTGGACCTGTCAAGATTATTAGTCCTGAGCTGAACCCCTGAACCCAGAGGACCAGTGGACCACTCTTAGTCTGGCCTCTAGCCTTTGATCTGTTTGGCATGGGTGAGCCTACCAAGAACCAAAGCACAAGGCCCTGATTCCAGCCAACATAGCTCTCCAAGTTATTGAGGCACGCAAGCCTCCAAACCCTGTGACAAGGTTGCGGTCCCATTGGAGGATTTGTCTAGCTAATACACCACTATCGTATCTGCTTCTACTACTACCCAACGCAACTATTCCAGGCGCCTACATACCTTTTTAAAAAACAATTGCCCCACATGTATCCTTTAAACTTTCCCCTGCTCACCTTACATGTATGTCTGCTAATACTTGGCATTTCTATACAGGGAAAAGGGATTCTGACTGTCTACCCTATCTATGTTTCTCATAATTCTATAAGTCTCTTGCGGGTCTGAGCCGAAGGCCCCTGAGAAAACAATCCATGAAAGCTGATACTGTCTACATCAGGCAGTATTCAGGAAAACAACCCATGAAAGCTCATACTGTGTAAACCAGGCTGTATTCTGGTAGACCTTGTACGTGCCTTTACCAAAGCCTCCACATCCTTCCCAGAATGGCGCAACCAGAATTATTATTTTTTAATTTATTTAGCGATACACCATGGTCACAGGGCATTCTGGCCCAACGAGCCCATGCCAGCCTATTACACCCATGTGACCAATTAACCTCCTAATCCGTACATCTTTGGAATTAGGCAGGAAACCGAAGCATGCAAAGGAGAACATACAAATTCCTTATAGACAGAGGCAGGAATTGAGCCCAGGTCGCTGGTGCTGTAATAGCATTGCACTAATGGCTACTCCGTGCGCCACCTCGCTCAAGGACCTCCACATCCAGCGTAACTGAAGTTTTATATTGCTGCAACATGATTTCTTTACTCTTATACTCAGCGTCACGTCCAATGAAAACAAACATGCTGTATACCGCCTTTATCACCCAATTGGCTTACATGGACACTTTCCGAGAGCTATGGACTTGGACTCCAAAATTCCCTCTGTACATCAATGCTGTTATGGATCCTGCTATTAACTGCATGCTTTCAAATTTTGTTTGACCTCATTCAATGGGATCACAATTGAATATTACATCCCAAAAGCACCAACATGAATCAATGGTTCCCAACAAATTGATAACTTAGAGCAATTTACATATTGGTGAATATGTAAAGTCCTTTAAAATTTTTACTTATTTATTTAGAATTGGCCCTTCTGGCCCAAGGAGCTGCTCTACTCAGCAAACCACATATTTAACCCTAGCCTAATCACAGGACAATTTACAATGACCAATTATCCCACTGACTGGTGTGTCTTTGGTCTGTGGGAGGAAACCAGAACACCCAGAGGAAAGACATGCTCTCAAGGGAAGGATGTACAAATTTCATACAGGTGGTGTCGGAATTGAACTCTGAACTCTGAAGCCTCGAGATGCAATAGCATTGTGCTAACCACTACGCTACTGTGGCACATACTTTATGGGTCATTTCATACTTAATTCTTCTCCATCCTCAGTGATTCTATGCTTACAAAGCACTGATACAGAAGCTCGGAGTGGCCTGAAACCTGTGCTGTAGATAACTGTTGCTTTTCAGTGGAATTATCATCTCTCTGACAGTGCCAGCATGCCCATAGGTTACTGCCATTGTTCATATTAGCACTTTGCAAAAAATGTATTAGTAAGCATGAAGTGAATATCACATGACCATCTCCAACAAGAGGTAAATATCTTCTGAATAACTTGAATGAAGAACAATACGCTGGAATAAAATTTGATTTATTTTTGTGGTGCCCATAATTGTTATATTGTAGAGAGTTTGTTAACTATGTGCTTTGGAGAAAACTATGAAGATCAGCATCCAACTGGTGAGACAAAGGTTTAAAGGTTCATTTATTATCAAAGCATGTACCCATAAACAATTGGCCACTGAGTGGATGTTCGTGGTCTTCTGCTGCTGTAGCCCATCTACTTCAAGCTTTGACACGTTGTGAAGTCAGAGATTCTCTTCTGCACACCACTGTTGTAATGCATGACTGGCACCTTCTTAACAGTTTAAACAAGACTGGCCATTCTCCTCTAACCTCTAGCATTAATAAGGCATTTTTGCCCTCAGAACTTCTGCTCTTTAGATGGATTTTGTTTTTTGCACTATTCTCTGTAAATTGTAGAGGCTGTTGTGCATGAAAATCCCAGGAGATCAGCTGTTTCAGAGATACTCAAACCAATCCATGTGGCATCAACAGTCATTCCATGATCAAAGTCACTCAGATCACATTTCTTCCTCATTCTGAGCAACACATGAACCTCTTGACCATGTCTGCATGCTTTTATGCACTGAGTTGCTGCCATAGGATTGGCTGATTACACCTGCATTAACAAGCAAGTGTATAGATTCTACCTAATAAAGTGGCCACTGAGTGTATGCACACGCACGCACACACACACACACACACACACACACACACACATATAATGTGTGTGTGTGTAATATATGTGTATTATATATATAGTATAAAATATGAATAAATAAGACAGTTAATAGTTCAGAGGAAGAATTCGATTCCAATGGAATTGATTAGTTGGATGGTATCTTTCTATCTATAAATTTATATGATTGTATGATTGTACAAAAGTATATTTAAATGTGTTCTGGAAACCTCCTGGAAATGCAGAGGGGTGATGGCTTATTTTACAAAGCTAGTTGTCATGATATGGAATGTATTGCCTGTAAATATTGTCGAGTAATGACTTGAATAATGGAAGATGACTTTATGTTTGTGAAAGAAGTGAAATACAGGGCCATGAGGAAAGTTAAAGCAGTTGAAAGAACATTGTTCTTTCAAAGAGGCATATCAGGAAGCATAATCTGAATGACTACCTTTGTGTGATAGAACTTAGTGATCCTGGTCTCTCTAAATGCCCTTTGACAAAGATTGGGTGCTGGGATATTTCTCCATGACATTTACCAATGAATACTATTATCTGCCACATAGGCAGGGTGAACTAACCTTTTAGAAGTCATATTGATATACTGTAGAGGATTTTGTGCTTGGTCTCGCTGATATAGAGGAGACGTGGGCTCCCCTACATCAGTGAAACCAAGTGCAGAGTAGGCAACTGCTTTGCCAAGCACCTACATTCTGTTCACAATGACCATTGGGAACTTCCAGCTAAAAGCCATTTTAATTCCCATTTCCAATTCCATATTGAAATGTCTATCATTAGCCTCTTTCACTGCAGGGTGAGGGTAAACACTATTAGTGTTACAACCACGGACTCTGCTGTGGGGCCTATGCGACTTTGCAGGTGGGCTGTGGAATAAGTTCAGCAATTGGGCTCCTGAGTAAGCATGTTCCAGCTAATTACTGTTTCATTGTGGTGATATTTAACTCCCTTCCTTTCATTCTAGTCTTGTCAAGACTCGATCAAAAGCACAGCAACGTTTACACTCCTGGTTTACTCTCATCCTTGTCTAGGAAAGAGGACTACTGTTTCAACTGATGCTGGAAAGGAGTGGTATTTATTTAGCAAGTAGTTATGGTTTCCAGCTGTAGAGTTGACGTTAACTTTCAGTTTGAGAGTTTTAGTTAATGGCTCTGTTGGCGTAGTGTTTATTGTTTTTCTTTCCCTTTAAATTTTGCAACAGTTCCAGTGAAATTTTGACTTGCTTCAGTTTCTCTCTGTTTCCCCACACTTGGGCCATATCCAAACGTTCTGATAATTGGAAGAACAGCACTTCATATTCCACCTGGATAGTCTACAACCTGAGACACAAACATTGAAATTCTGCAATTTGAGGTAACTAGCTCCATTCCTGTCCATTTCTCTCTCATTCTGATCTACCCAACTCCTCTCCCATTCAGAAACACAAGAGATTCTGCAGATGCTGGAAATCTTGAGCAAGACACAAAATGCTGGAGGATCTCACCAAGACAGTCAGCATCTATGAAGCAAATGCTTCAGGCACATACACCCTGCTTTCCAAACCCAATCCCAACCAGCCTCTTATCTCCTAGTTCCTTTCTCCCACCTCAGACAAACTCTTCTCTTATGGGCTTCCCTCCCACCACTGTTCCCATCTGCCTACTATTCCTCTCCTATTTGGTTCTTCTTCACTTTCCTTTCTTATCAGATTCTATAATATTTTATATCTTTGGCATCTCCTTCTATTATGTCACAGACTCTGTCCCTATCTCTACCCTGTTTCCCTCACCTCAGTCTACCAACCAAACCCTCCTCACTTGGATCCAGGTATCACTGCTAGCACTTGCCCCTCCCCATCACCTCTACTGCTTTGCCCAGAGAAAAGGTCTCATCCCCAAATGTTAACTGTCCCTTTCCCTTCCCAGATGCTGCCTTGCCCAACAAGTTCCTCGAGCAGCTCTTTTTATTTTGCTCAATACTGAATTCCCCAATTTCAGATAACTTGTTCTTCAGACCATGTCTAAATGTCCCTCTTTTTTTCTGTATCAGGACTGGCCATTTGTATGTGTCTTTCTGTTCGATTTTTAATTGAATATTCTGGTTTGCTCAGCACATCCCAGTCGATGTGTCACCCAGCTTTCACAATATTAGTGAAGGTATCACACAGATAGATGTTCATCCAATGTCTGTCCATTACTTCACTCATTTACTGGTGTTCCCTTCATTCTACCCATTACCCTCCCCCACTTCCTCTGTTAGTGAGAATAACTTACTTTCACTTTCTCTCTGATCTGATCTTCATGAAACATTGATTGCTTTCATTTCTCACAGATGCGAATTGATGGACTGAGTGCTTCCAACATTTCTGTTTTTGTTTCATATTCCAGCATCTGCAGTTCTGTTTGGGAAACCTTACATTCTGCCACTTTCTCCAAGTAGTAAATAACAGAGAGCTAGGACTTATCCCTGCACTACAGAATCAGTGACATGCCTCCAGCCTGAAAAGACATATTTATTCCATCCCTTCTATGGCACTGCTGAAGGCAAGCAACAACTCACCAAATAAGAAATACAACTAAATACTTCATTAATAACACTTTTTCTGTGGAAAAAAATTATGGTAAACAATCACTCCAAACAATGAAGAGATGAGCAAAGGTGAGGCTGACTCGAGGGTCAAAGTGAGCAGGTATGAAGCGAAGTTGGGGCATGTTCAGGGAGAACTCGAGGTGAAGTCGAATGAGCAGAGCGGAGGAGTTTCAGACCCCGGCCGTGTAAACCGAGAGTGAAGTTTGATCGATCGAAGCACCAGGCCGATTTGGAAAGGTCAGGTATAGTTTGGCAATGGAGTCAAGGCACATAGCATATCGATGTGATGGGGTCCAGTTCTTAGAGCAAGGAACGACCCTATGTTTTGATGATTTAAACGCTAGGCCAGATGGATTGAAAAGACCGGGTGTTGGGACCAGAGGTGAAGGTCAGGCCAGCTCTGCTCACTGCTCCACAGCGTTTACTCTGCACTGAGGCTGAGGTTGTAGCTTGTCTCGGCTGCTCTAGCTTTGTGTCTGTGGGCTATGTGGTGCTTCGTGTCTGTGGGCTATGTGGTGCTTCATGTCTGAGGGCTATGTGGTACTTTGTGTCTGTGGGCTATGTGGTGCTTTGTATCTATGGGCTACGTGGTGCTTCATGTCTGAGGGCTACGTGGTGCTTACTCCGCTATGTACTGAAATGAGTCTGACGCTATGGCCTGCTCCAGCTGCTCCGGGCTTCGTGTTTGGGGACTCACTTTCATTCTCAGTGCTATTTGCTTACTTCTATTGTTTGCACAATTTGTTTTTTTTTCTCTTTCTCTGCACATTGGGTGTTTGTCGTTCTTTTATTAATGGGTTCTTTGAGGTTTCTTGTTTTGTGGCTGCCTGTAAGGAGACAAAACTCAGGGTTGTATGACGTTTACATACTTTGATAATAAATGTACTTTGAACTTTGATAACAGCCTATAATCTATGTTAGCACCATTCTCCCTGTACCATGAGCTCTTACAAGCAGAAACAGTCTCTTTGTATCCACACTATCTCAATCTTCCATAATATCAAAACTTTCTGTTTGGTCGTCTTCAGAGCCTTCCTTGTTCAAGTTAAAAGATATGCAGTGCATTCATCCTTCGCTGATATATTTGCTCACCAAGTCTCTTGGCATTTGTACTTCAATTTACCATGCTATTGAGTACTTTCTCTTGTCTTTAACCTCCTACACTGTTCCAAAAAGCAGCTCAAATGTACTTATCTTTCGGAGATACAGTGTGGAACAGGCCTTTCTAGTCCAATGAGCCGAGCCGCCCAGCAGCCCACCCACTTAACCCTAGCCTAATCATGAGACAACTTTCAATGACCAATTAACCTGCTAACTGGTATGTCTTTGGACTGTGGGAGGAAATTGGAGAACCCGGAGGAAACCTATGCAGATACCAGTAGGGATGTATAAACTTGCTTACAGAGGCCACTGGAAATTAAGTCCGAATTCTGATCCACTGAGCTGTAACAGCATCATGCTAACCACTATGTTGCTGTGGTGCCCCAGATGTACCTTCCTTTCTCACTGGGCATATTACATATTATTCATTACTTGTACTTTAGCCTCTAAATCTATTTTATTTCATTTTTTTTCTTTATGATTGTTGAATGTTTTTTGTGTAATGTGCAACAAAACCCTGACTAACACAACATAGCAAATTCCTAATGTACGTCAATAGCAAATAAAGTTGATCCTTACAGTCTTCAACTATCAAGAGTCTGCAGATGCCACTGACATCCACTTGCATTTAAAAAAGCTTTGGAAAATTAAACATAAAAGTTTTTATTACAAATGAAAATGATTGCAGAAGTATCAGAAGACACATAAAAAGTATTTGCATAAGTATACAGTACTGTGCAGAAAGTCTTAGGTATATATATATAGCTAGAGAGCATAATTTTATGAATTGCACTCTACTGCCGGTGCAAAAAAATACAATTTTTAAGATGTCTGTGAGAGATGATAAATTTGATTCTGACTTGGGTCTCTATTGTGGACTGAGAGTGGGAAGGGGTCAGGGAGAGGGGAATCATGGTTGAGGAAAGGGGAAAGGAGAAAGCAGGAAGCATCGGAGAGACATTCTGTAATGATCAATTAACCAATTGTTTGGAATCAAATGACTTTGCCTTGTTCCTGAGGGCTGGGTATGTCGGCACCTGGGCCAACCCCCCCGCCCCTGGCACTCCCTGTCTGCTACCTCTTCTGCAACCCTCTCACGGCATTCCATCCTCACTATTCCCAATACTGTATCCTTTACTCTAGCCAGATTTACAAACTCAATCTCTGCTCCACATTGACAAATACAGTACTGTGTTTTCACTAGTCTTAGTCTACATATATAAGCCTAAGATCTTTGCATAGAACTATATGGATAGGAATGGCTTAGAACAAGGGCTCCCATCCTGGGATTCACAGACCCCTTGCTTAATGATATTGGTCCATGGTATAGAAAAGGTTAGGAACCCCTGGTTTAGAAGGCTATGGGCCAAACATGGGCAAATGACTAGCCTAGGTGGGCAGGTTGGTTAAGATGGATGTGATGGGTCAAAGGACCTATTTCCATGGTGTATTACTCCAGGAAATGTGGAAACATCAATCTCAACAGATTCAGATCACCAGCCTTTATAATTTCTGCCACTGGCCTGTTCTGATGGAAACTCTTTACCTGCAACATTATTTGATTGTTTTTCCTCCCATATGTATTGCCTGACCAGTTGGTTATTTCTTTTATTTCAGATTTCCAGCAGCTGTTATGTTTCACTACATGTTATGTGTTGGCGTGTGGCCAAGTGGTTAAGACGTCAGTCGAGTGATCTGAAGGTCACTAGTTCGAGCCTCAGCTGAGGCAGCGTGTTGTGTCCTTGAGCAAGGCACTTAACCACACATTGCTCTGCGATGACACTGGTGCCAAGCTGTATCGGCCCTCGTGCCCTTCCCTTGGACAACATTGGTGGCGTGGAGAGGGGCAACTGCCAGTCTTCCATACAACCTTGCCCAGGCCTGCACCCTGGAAGCCTTCCAAGGTGAAAATCCATGGTCTCATGAGACCAACGGATGCCTATACGTTTCATATCCAACAGACCCAGAATTGTCTTCATTAATTTGATATTTACATCTCCTGCACTGCATTCACCACTCTCTGTGAGCTAACACTATCACCGCCTGTGTCACTGGAATTATTTTTATTTATTTATTTATGGAGATACAGCATGGAATGTGCCCTTCCAGCCCTTTGAGCTGCGCCACCCAGCAATTCCCTGGTTTAACACTAGCATAATTACAGGACAATTCGCAATGATCTGTGGCAGTGAATGATTAACAGTTAAGTATCAAGGTAGCCAGGGGTTATGAGAGAGATAAAAACAGGAAAGTGGTGTTCAGGATAAGATTAAATCACTCCTAATCTACTAAATGCCAAAATAGGCTGAAGAGGATGAATGCTAATCATGGGAAAATTTACAATGACACATTAACCTACCAACTGGTATGTCTTTGGACTGTGGGAGGAAACCGGAGCACCCAGAAGAAACCTATGTAGTCACAGGGAGAGTGTACAAAGTTCTTACAGACAATGTTGGGAAGTGAACCTGGGTTGCTGGTACTGTAAAGCGTTGTGCTAACCACTATGCTACTGTGCCGCACCAAAGTTCAATACCAGCTTATCATAAGTTCCCACTTACAATTCTGAATTAGAGTTAATTTCCATGGTTCTCTTTGCTTTCATTATGTTTTCACTAACCCATGGATAAACCTTCAATAATTATTGTTCTACTCCAAGATCTCTTTGTTCCTCTATTCTACCTTAGATTTGTCTCTTCCATATAAAGTAATCCGCCTGTTTCCCTTGCCCAGACTACTTTGCATTTGTTCCCACTGAACCATTTTGTGTCCTTTCTGTAATTTGTTACAGACCTGCTAAGCCGCTGTTATCTGCTCATTAAAAATAAACTGTGTTTAAGTAGTTGACCCTACAGTGATCCTTTTGCAAATCACCACCATGCATCTTCTTTCACTGTCAATAGAAGTCAGCTAACAATCCATTTTAGGACTTGTCCCCTGACTTTTTATCCTTTGACTTTATTTGAAGGCCTTTTGAAAACTTAGATATTTTTACCATTATCTAGACCCTCTTCTGCATTGTCAAAAACTTGATAAGATTGGTCAAATACAACCTTCCCTTTTGAAACGTACTACCCATTCTACCTTTGCTGCTAAACGTCTTGTCCTGATTCCTTAACACAATTGTTAAGCTGAAGAGTCTGAAATTCCTCCTTTCTTAAATGTAGGTATTATGTACATCCTTTGGCAGTGTATCCTTTCAGATAAATTATTAAATATGAATGGCAATGTCTTTGCTATCATGTCTCTAGATTCCTTAAAAAAATTGGAAGCAATTCATCTAGTCCAGATGTTTAAACCATAAATTAATATTTGAGCAATGAGGTAGGGTTAATTAGCAATCTTGTCGTGAGAGGCCCCTTGGGTAAGAGTGACCATAATATGGTGGAATTCTTCATTAAGATGGAGAGTGACATAGTTAATTCAGAAACAAAGGTTCTGAACTTAAAGAGGGGTAACTTTGAAGGTATGAGACGTGAATTAGCTAAGATAGACTGGCAAATGACACTTAAAGGATTGACGGTGGATATGCAATGGCAAGCATTTAAAGGTTGCATGGATGAACTACAACAATTGTTCATCCCAGTTTGGCAAAAGAATAAATCAAGGAAGGTAGTGCACCCGTGGCTGACAAGAGAAATTAGGGATAGTATCAATTCCAAAGAAGAAGCATACAAATTAGCCAGAAAAAGTGGCTCATCTGAGGACTGGGAGAAATTCAGAGTTCAGCAGAGGAGGACAAAGGGCTTAATTAGGAAGGGGAAAAAAGATTATGAGAGAAAACTGGCAGGGAACATAAAAACTGACTGTAAAAGCTTTTATAGATATGTAAAAAGGAAAAGACTGGTAAAGACAAATGTAGGTCCCCTACAGACAGAAACAGGTGAATTGATTATGGGGAGCAAGGACATGGCAGACCAACTGAATAATTACTTTGGTTCTGTCTTCACTAAGGAGGACATAAATAATCTTCCAGAAATAGTAGGGGACAGAGGGTCCAGTGAGATGGAGGAACTGAGCAAAATACATGTTAGTAGGGAAGTGGTGTTAGGTAAATTGAAGGGATTAAATGCAGATAAATCCCCAGGGCCAGATGGTCTGCATCCCAGAATGCTTAAGGAAGTAGCCCAAGAAATAGTGGATGCATTAGTGATAATTTTTCAAAACTCGTTAGATTCTGGACTAGTTCCTGAGGATTGGAGGGTGGCTAATGTAACCCCTCTTTTTAAAAAAGGAGGGAGAGAGAAACCGGGGAATTATAGACCGGTTAGCCTAACGTTGGTGGTGGGGAAACTGCTGGAGTCAGTTATCAAAGATGTGATAATAGCACATTTGGAAAGCGGTGAAATCATCGGACAAAGTCAACATGGATTTGTGAAAGGAAAATCATGTCTGACGAATCTCATAGAATTTTTTGAGGATGTAACCAGTAGAGTGGATAGGGGAGAACCAGTGGATGTGGTATATTTGGATTTTCAAAAGGCTTTTGACAAGGTCTCACACAGGATATTAGTGTGCAAACTTAAAGCACACGTTATTGGGGGTAAGGTATTGATGTAGATAGAGAATTGGTTAGCAGACAGGAAGCAAAGAGTGGGAATAAATGGGACCTTTTTAGAATGGCAGGCAGTGACTAGTGGGGTACCGCAAGGCTCAGTGCTGGGACCCCAGTTGTTTACAATATATATTAATGACTTGGATGAGGGAATTAAATGCAGCATCTCTAAGTTTGTGGATGACACGAAGCTGGGCGGCAGTGTTAGCTGTGAGGAGGATGCTAAGAGGATGCAGGGTGACTTGGATAGGTTGGGTGAGTGGGCAAATTCATGGCAGATGCAATTTAATGTGGATAAATGTGAAGTTATCCACTTTGGTGGCAAAAATAGGAAAACAGATTATTATCTGAATGGTGGCCGATTAGGAAAAGGGGAGGTGCAACGAGACCTGGGAGTAATTATACACCAGTCATTGAAAGTGGGCATGCAGGTACAGCAGGCGGTGAAAAAGGCAAATGGTATGCTGGCATTTATAGCGAGAGGATTCGAGTACAGGAGCAGGGAAGTACTACTGCAGTTGTACAAGGCCTTGGTGAGACCACACCTGGAGTATTGTGTGCAGTTTTGGTCCCCTAATCTGAGGAAAGACATCCTTGTCATAGAGGGAGTACAAAGAAGGTTCACCAGATTGATTCCTGGGATGGCAGGACTTTCATATGAAGAAAGAGTGGATGAACTAGGCTTGTACTCGTTGGAATTTAGAAGATTGAGGGGGGATCTGATTGAAACGTATAAAATTCTAAAGGGATTGGACAGGCTAGATGCAGGAAGATTGTTCCCGATGTTGGGGAAGTCCAGAACGAGGGGTCACAGTTTGAGGATAAGGGGGAAGCCTTTTAGGAATGAGATTAGGAAAAACTTCTTCACACAGAGAGTGGTGAATCTGTGGAATTCTCTGCCACGGGAAACAGTTGAGGCCAGTTCATTGGCTATATTTAAGAGGGAGTTAGATATGGCCCTTGTGGCTACAGGGATCAGGGGGTATGCAGGGAAGGCTGGTGCAGGGTTCTGAGTTGGATGATCAGCCATGATCATAATAAATGGCGGTGCAGGCTCGATGGGCCGAATGGCCTACTCCTGCACCTATTTTCTATGTTTCTATGTTTCTATATCCCCTTGTTTAATTTTAAGTGTACATCTCACTCCTCATCTCATCACCAAATATAATGCCCATGTACTCCGTGGTAAATATTCAGTAGAAGTCATCTGATACAGTATTTCTTCCATCTCCCTGTCATTATTTCTGGCATTGTCCTGTGTATCCCTTTATTTTTATCTATTTATTTCTTGGATGTGGATATAGCATTGTGCTCGAATGGCAGTATTCCTTCAAGTGACGGTACTCCTACAACACTGCTGAACACCAAGACTATGTCTTCAACCCTGAGTGTCAAAGTATCTCCAGTCTGCACTTTAATGCAATGACTGAGAGACATCTGAGTCAGAGAAGTCTCCTGTAGATATAATTGGTCTGAAGCTTCAGCTCCCAGAAACTCCAACATTTCACAGTACGTTTCTAAGACTAACCCGAATCAAATCGCGTAAAGCCTCTTACATTCAGTAACTATCATAGTTAAGTAATTTAATTAGTTACATTATAAACAATCACAATGTATTATGTAGGAGGAAACTGGAGCACCTGGATCAAACCCATGCGGGTCATGGAGAAAGTGTGCGAAGTCCTTTCAGAGGGGGGTGGAATTGAGCCTGTGTCATTGACTCTGTAATAGTATTATGTTAACCGTGACGTAACTGCCTTCCCCAAAAATAACTGAAAGAAATTGCAGAAGTTGATCTTGGTGATAGATGGGGAAGGATGCACCAACAATAATGAGGTGGCCTACAGGGAAGAAGTCATCTCTCTGACACAGTGTGTCAAGAAAACAACCTCTCCCTCACTGTCACAAAAACAAAGGAGCTGGTTGTGGATTACAGGAGGAATGGAGACGGGCTAACCCCTATTGACATCAATGGATCTGGGGCAGGGTGGGTGAACAGCTTTAAGTTCCTCGGCATACATATCACCGAAGATCTCATGTGGTCTGTACATACCAGCTGTGTGATGAAAAACACAACAGCGTCTCTTTCACCTCAGACGGTTGAGGAAATTTGGGATGGGCCCCCAGATCCTAAGAACTTACTACAGGGGCACAGTTGAGAGCATCCTGACTGGCTGCATCACTGCCTGATATGGGAACTGTACCTCCCTTAATCTGCAGAGAGTGGTGCGGACAACCCAACGCATCTGTAGTTGTGAACTTCCCACTATTCAGGATATTTACAAAGACAGGTGTGTAAAAAGGGCCTGAAGGACCACTGGAGACCCGAGTGTCCCCAACCATAAACTGTTCCAGCTGCTACCATCCAGAAAATGGTACCGCAGCATAAAAGCCGGGACCAACAAACTCCAGGACAACTTCTTCCACCAGGCCATCAGACTGATTAACTCACGCTGATTTGAGTGTATTTCTATGTTACATTGACTGTTCTATTTATTATAAATTACTATGATTGCACAATACACATTTAGATGGCAGCATAACGTAGAGTTTTACTCCTCATGTATGTGAAGGATGTAAGTAATATAGTCAATTCAATTAATTACTAGTTAATTTGTCCTCATTATTCCATGACCTAGTTGAACTCTATCACTTCTCCTATCCCACAGCTAAACCAACTCCCGATTTACCCTTCCAAACCCAAGTATAATGCAGTCCTGCAAAAAGGCACTCATACTTTGCTCTAGTCCAATTGCTATTTATGCTCCATTACTACTAATGTTTATTTTATTCATCTAAAGCTATCGGCACAATTTTTTAATTCCCTTATTCCTGATATGTATGCCCTTTATCTTCATCTTTTCTATTTGTATCACCCACTATCAATGGAAGCAATGTCCATATTCTCAATATTTTTTGGGCAAACAAGTCACTTCTGAATTCTCTGATAGATTTCTTATATTGGTGGTTTTAGGTGTTCATTCAATACATTTGAATTATTTTTATAGATCTCAGTCTTCTTTTCTCAAGATTTTATGCATTCCTTCCTAATATGCATACCCTTGCAATTGTGATATAATTCTCATAATCTTCACTCTGGTGCCTTTATGTTCTTTTTGTAACTTGTCGACTCAAACCATTGGTCTGAATGATCCAAAATCAAGTTTCAATTTAACATTACTTTCCAAATATTTAAATTATATCCATAGTAGTGTAGCAGTTAGCACAATGCTTGGGTGTTCTGGAGTTTGGAGTTCATTTCCAGGGCAACCTTCTCCCCGTGAACCATGTGGGTTTCCTCCAACAGTCCAAAGACCTACTGGTTAGTAGGTTAATTATACTGTGATTGGGCTAGTGTTAAAAATGTACTACCTCACATGAAGTATAAGAATTACATCAACTATTCACCAGTCCTCTAGCACTGCAACTAGTCTATATCATATAACCATAATGTAGACAGTCTCTCCAGATAACTAACATTTCCTAGACGTGGCAAAACTCTGTGTAAATCTGCACCCTGTCTTTTGTCATCGTATTCTTCCCATGTTTTATATATTCCTAACATGCCATTTCTAACATAACAGATGGCTGTATATTGGATATACTTAAAGGGGATTTTGATAGGTTCTTGACTAGTAAAGGCACCAAAGGTTACAGAGAGAAAGCAAAAGAATGGGGTTGAGAGGGATAATAAGTCAGCTATGATGAAATGGCAGAGCAGACCTGATGGACCGAATGGTTTAATTCTGCTCCTATATCTTATGGTCTCGTGGTCTTTGGGCCTCCCTACTTCTATGTTGCAGGTGACAAAGGAAGCTGTCATGTCCATTCAAGCACTTGTAAATATAAAGCTTAAGATACTTCTTTGCATTGACATCTGATAGGATCTGTGATACCTGAATGCAAGTAGAATACAGAATGAGGTAGATAATCAAGGAGCACAGTTAGAGAGTGGCAGTATGGGCATCACAGAGTCATGGCTAGAAGCTTAACATCCAAGGATACACATTGTTTTCGAGCCTTGGCTGAGGCAGCGTGTGTGTCCTTGAGCAAGGCACTTAACCACATATTGCTCTGCGACGACATCGGTGCCAAGCTGTATGGGTCCTAATGCCTTTCCCTTGGACAACATTGGTGCCGTGGAGAGGGGAGACTTGCAGCATGGGCAACTGCTGGTCTTCCATACGACCTTGCCCAGGCCTGTGACCTGGAAACCTTCCAAGGGCAAATCCATAGTCTCATGAGACTAACAGATGCCTATAAAGAGAAAGGTAAGAGTGGGTAGTGCACCACTGGAAATTGACAGTGGAGAGGTAGTAATTGAGGACAAGGAAATGATAGATGAACTAAATAGGTATTTTGCGTCAGACTTCATTGTGGAGGACACCAGCAGTATGTCAGAAATTGGAGTGTGTCAGGGGGCAGAAATGAGTGTAGTTGTTGTTACTAAGGAGAAGATGCTTGGGAAGCTGAAAGGTAAATAAGTCACCTGGAACATGGACTACACCCTAGGGTTCTGAAAGAGGTAGATGAAAAGATTGTGGAGACAATAGTAGTGATCATCCAAGAATCACTAGATTCTGGAATGGTTCTGGAGGACTAAAAAATTGTAGATGTTGCTCCACTCTTTAAGAAAAGTGAGAGGTAAAGTAAAGGAAATTATAGTCCAGTTAGTTTGATATTTGTAGTTGGGAAGATTTTGGGGTCAATTATTATGGACAAGGTTTTAGACTACTTGGGGGCACATGATAAAATAGGCAAAATCAGCATTTTGGAGATAGTGATCATAATTCTGTCTCCTTTACAATAGCGTCGGAGAGAGATAGGAACAGACAAGTTAGAAAAGCATTTAATTAGAGTAAGGGGAATTATGAGGCTATCAGGCAGGAAATTGGAGGCTTAAATTGGAAACAGATTTTCTCAGGGAAAAGTACGGAAGAAATGTGGCAAATATTCAGGGGATATCTGTGTGGAGTTCTGCATAGGTACGTTCCAATGAGACAAGGAAGTTATGGTAGAGTACAGGAACCGTGGTGTACAAAGGATGTAATAAATCTAGTCAAGAAGAAAAGAAAAGCTTACAAAAGGTTCAGAGAGCTAGGTAATGTTAGAGATCTAGAAGATTATAAGGCTAATAGGAAGGAGCTTAAGAAGGAAATTAGGAAAGCCAGAAGGGGCCATGAGAAGGCCTTGGCGGGCAGGATTAAGGAAAACCCCAAGGCATTCTACAAGTATGTGAAGAGCAAGAGGATAAGCGGCCAGTGCGTGAGTGGGCCAGTGAAGGAGTGGAGCTTTGAGGCTTTGACTTGAGAGGCTTCGACGAGAAGAGGCGGAGGACAAGCTAGCTCGCAGTTAGTTTTTAAAATGTCTGCTGAGATGGTGATGTGCCTCTCATGTGAGATGTGGCAGTCTTGGGGGCACTCCCGTCTCCCGCAGAGTCACATCTGCCAGAAGTGCATATGGCTGGGCGATCTGGAAGACTGTGTAAGGAATCTGGATCAGCAGCTGGATGACTTTCGACTCATAAGGGAGAATGAGGCAGTCACAGATGAGAGCTACAGGGAGGTAGTCACACCTAGGCTGTCGGGTGACAGTCAGAAGGGGGAAAGCGAAGGTGAGCAGACAGGTAGTGCAGAGCACTCCTGTAGCCATTCCACTGAATAATAAGTTTACCGTCCTGGATACTGTTGGCGGGGACGGCCGACCAGGTGTGAGCCACGGTGGCAGGGCCTCCGACACTGAGTCTGACCCTGTGGTGCAGAAGGGTGGGACGGAGAAGAGGAGAGCTGTCGTCATTGGAGACTCTGTAGTCAGGGGAGCAGACAGGAGATTTTGTGGACGTGAGAAGGACACCCGCATGGTTTGTTGCCTCCCGGGTGCCAGGGTCCGGGATGTCTCTGACCGGGTGCACGACATCCTGGTACGAGAGGGAGAGCAACCAGAAGTCGTGATACATATTGGGACCAACGACATAGGCGGGAAGAGGGATGAGGTCCTGAAGTGTGAGTTTCGGGAACTAGGCAGAAGGCTGAAGAACAGGACCTCAAGGGTGGCGTTCTCAAGATTGCTGCCAGTGCTATGTGACAGTGATGGTAAGAATTGGAGGAGATGACAGTTGAATGCGTGGCTGAGGAGTTGGTGCAGGGAGCAGAGTTTTAGATTTTTAGATGATTGGGATCTCTTCTGAGGAAGGTGGGACCTGTACAGATTGGATGGGTTGCACCTGAACTTGAGGGGGAGCAATATCCTTGCAGGTAGATCTGCTAGCATGGTTCGGGTGGGTTTAAACTAATTTGCGAGGGGGATGGGACCCAGAGCGATAGAGCAGTGAAAGAAGTGCATGGAGTAAAGCCAGATCTAACATAGAGAGAGGCTTTGAGGAAAGAGAAGCAGAATAAACGGTGTAAAGACAGTAAGGTAGAAGGGCTGAAATGTGTGTACCTCAATGCAAGAAGCATCAAGAACAAAGGTGATGAACTGAGAGCTTGGATACATAAATGGAATTATGATGTAGTGGCCATTACAGAGACTTGGCTGGCACCAGGGCAGGAATGGATTCTCAATATTCCTGGATTTCAGTGCTTTAAAAGGGATAGAGAGGGCGGAAAAAGGGGAGGAGGGGTGGAATTACTGGTCAGGGATACTATTACAGCTACAGAGAGGGTGGGTAATGTAGCAAGATCCTCCTTTGGGTCAATATGGGTGGAAGTCAGGAACAGGAAGGGAGCAGTTACTCTATTGGGGGTATTCTATAGGCCCCCTGGTAGCAGCAGAGATACAGAGGAGCAGATTGGGAGGCAGATTTTGGAAAGGTGCAAAAATAACAGGGTTGTTATCATGGGTGACTTTAACTTCCCTAATACTGATTGGCACTTGATTATTTTCAAGGGTTTAGATGGGGCAGAGTTTGTTAAGTGTGTCCAGGATGGATTCTTGTCACAGCATGTGGACAGGCCAACCAGGGGGAATGCCATACTAGATCTAGTACTAGGTAATGAACCCGGTCAGGTCACAGATCTCTCAGTGGGTGAGCATCTGGGGGACAGTGACAACGCTCCCTGGCCTTTGGCATTATCATGGAAAAGGATAGAATCAGAGAGGACAGGAAAATTTTTAATTGGGGAAAGGCAAATTATGAGGCTATAAGGCTAGAACTTGCGGGTGTGAATTGGGATGATGTTTTTGCAGGGAGATGCACTATGGACATGTGGTCGATGTTTAGAGATCTCTTGCTTAGGGATAAATTTGTCCCGATGAGGAAGATAAAGAATAGTAGGGTGAAGGAACCATGGGTGACAAGTGAGATGGAAAATCTAGTCAGGTGGAAGAAGGCAGCATACATGAGGTTTAGGAAGCAAGGATCAGATGCGTCTATTGAGGAATATAGGGAAGCAAGAAAGGAGCTTAAGAAGGGACTGAGAAGAGCAAGAAGCGGGTATGAGAAGGCCTTGGCAAGTAGGGTAAAGGAAAACCCCAAGGCATTCTTCAACTATGTGAAGAAAAAAAGGATGACAGGAGTGAAGGTAGGACCAATTAGAGATAAAGGTGGGAAGATGTGCCTGGAGGCTGTGGAAGTGAGCGAGGTCCTCAATGAATACTTCTCTTTGGTATTCACCAATGAGAGGGAACTTGATGATGGTGAGGACAATATGGGTGAGGTTGATGTTCTGGAACATGTTGATATTAAGGGAGAGGAGGTGTTGGAGTTGTTAAAATACATTAGAACAGATAAGTCCCCGGGGCCTGACGGAATATTCCACAGGCTGCTCCATGAGGTGAGAGAAGAGATTGCTGAGCCTCTGGCTAGGATCTTTATGTCCTCGTTGTCCACGGGAATGGTACTGGAGGATTGGAGGGAGGCGAATATTGTCCCCTTGTTCAAAAAAGGTAGTAGGGATAGCCTGGATAATTATAGACCAGTGAGTCTTACGTCTGTGGTGGGAAAGCTGTTGGAAAAAATTCTTAGAGATAGGATCTATAGGCATTTAGAGAATCAAGGTCTGATGAGGGACAGTCAGTATAGCTTTATGAAGGGCAGATCGTGTCTAATAAGCCTGATAGAGTTATTTGAGGAGGTGACCAGGCATATAGATGAGGATAGCGCAGTGGATGTGATCTATATGGATTTTAGTAAGGCATTTGACAAGGTTCCACATGGGAGGCTTATTCAGAAAGTCAGAAGGTATGGGATCCAAGGAAGTTTGGCCTGGTGGATTCAGAATTGGTTTGCCTGCAGAAGGCAGAGGGTCGTGGTGGAGGGAGTACATTCAGATTGGAGGATTGTGACTAGTGGTGTCCCACAAGGTTCTGTTCTGGGACCTCTACTTTCGTGATTTTTATTAACGACCTGGATGTGGGGGTAGAAGGGTGGGTTGGCAAGTTTGCAGATGACACAAAGGTTGGTGGTGTTGTAGATAGTGTAGAGGATTGTCAAAGATTGCAGAGAGACATTGAAAGGATGCAGAAGTGGGCTGAGAAGTGGCAGCTGGAGTTCAACCCGGAGAAGTGTGAGGTGGTACACTTTGGAAGGACAAACTCCAAGGCAGAGTACAAAGTAAATGGCAGGATTCTTGGTAGTGTGGAGGAGCAGAGGGATCTCGGGGTACATGTCCACAGGTCCCTGAAAGTTGCCTCACAGGTGGATAGGGTAGTTAAGAAAGCTTATGGGGTGTTAGCTTTCGTAAGTCGAGGGATAGAGTTTAAGAGTCGCGATGTAATGATGCAGCTCTGTAAAACTCTGGTTAGGCCACACTTGGAGTACTGTGTCCAGTTCTGGTCACCTCACTATAGGAAGGATGTGGAAGCATTGGAAAGGGTACAGAGGAGTTTACCAGGATGCTGCCTGGTTTAGAAAGTATGCATTATGATCAGAGATTAAGGGAGGTAGGGCTTTACTCTTTGGAGAGAAGGAGGATGAGAGGAGACATGATAGAGGTGTACAAGATATTAAGAGGAATAGATAGAGTGGATAGCCAGCGCCTCTTCCCCAGGGCACCACTGCTCAATAGAAGAGGACATGGCTTTAAGTTAAGGGGTGGGAAGTTCAAGGGGCATATTAGAGGAAGGTTTTTTACTCAGAGAGTGGTTGGTGCATGGAATGCACTGCCTGAGTCAGTGGTGGAGGCAGATATACTAGTGAAGTTTAAGAGACTACTAGACAGGTAGATGGAGGAATTTAAGGTGGGGGCTTATATGGGAGGCCGAGTTTGAGGGTTGGTACAACATTGTGGGCCGAAGGGCCTGTACTGTGCTATACTATTCTATGTTCTATGTTCTATAAGGCGTGAAAGAATAGGACATATCAAGTGTGACAGTGGGAAAGTGTGTATGGAACTGGAGGAAATAGCAGAGGTACTTAATGAATATTTTACTTCAGCATTCACTATGGAAAAGGATCTTGGTGATTGTAGTGATGACGCAGCAGACTGAAAAGTTTGAGCATGTAGATATTAAGAAAGAGGATATGCTGAAGCTTTTGGAAAGCATCAAGATGGATAAGTCGCTGGGACCGGATGAGCCTCTGGCGATGATCTTTGCATCATCAATGGGGACGGGAGAGGTTCCGGATGATTGGAGGGTTGTGAATGTTGTTCCTTTATTCAAGAAAGGGAGTAGAGATAGCCCAGGAAATTATAGACCAGTGAGTCTTACCTCAGTGGTTGGTAAGCAACCATATAACAACTACAGCACAGAAACAGGCCATCTCGGCCCTTTTAGTCCGTGCTGAACTCTTACTCTCACCTGGTCCCACCGAAGTAGATGGAGAAGATCCTGAGAGGCAGGATTTATGAACATTTGGAGAGGCATAATATGATTAGGAGTAGTCAGCATGGCTTTGTCAAGAGCAGGTCGTGCCTTACGAGCATGATTGAATTTTCTGAGGATGTGACTAAACACATCGACGAAGGAAGAGCAGTAGATGTCGTGTAAATGGATTTCAGCAAGGCATTTGACAGGGTACTCTATGCAAGGCTTATTGAGAAAGTAAAGAGGCATGGGATCCAAGGGGACATTGCTTTGTGGATCCAGAACTGGCGTGCCCACAGAAGGCAAAGAGTGGTTGTAGACGGGTCATATTCTGCATGGAGGTCGGCACCAGTGGAGTGCCTCAGGGATCTGTTCTGGGACCCTTACTGTTCGTGATTTTTATAAATGACCTGGATGAGAAAGTGGGTTAGTATGTTTGCTGATGACACAATGGTTGGAGGTGTTGTGGATAACGTGGAGGGCTGTCAGAGGCTACAGCGGGACATTGATAGGATGCAAAACTGGGCTGAGGAAGTGGCAGATGGAGTTCAACCCAGATAAGTGTGAAGTGGTTCATTTTGGTAGGTCAAATATGATGGCAGAATATAGTATTAATGGTAAGACTTTTGGCAGTGTGGAGGATCAGATGGATCTTGAGTTCCAAGTCCATAAGATGCTCAAAGCAGCTGCGCAGGTTGACTCTGTTGTTAAGAAGCCATATGGTGTATTGGCCTTCATCAATCATGGAATTGAATTTAGGAACTGGGAGGTAATGTTGCAGCTATATAGGACCCTGGTCAGACCACACTTGGAATCCTGTGTTCAGTTCTGGTCGCCTCACTATGGGAAGGATGTGGAAGCCATAGTAAGGGTGCAGAGGAGATCTACATGGATATTGCCTGGATTGGGGAGCATGCCTTATGAGAATAGGTTGAGTGAACTCGGCCTTTTCTCCTTGGAGCGAAGGAGGATGAGAGGTGACCTGATAGAGGTTTATAAGATGATGAGAGACATTGATTGTGTGGATAGTCAAAGGCTTTTTCCCAGGGCTGAAATAGTTGCCACAAGAGGACACAGGTTTAAGGTGCTGGGGAGTAGGTACAGAGGAAATGTCAGGGGTTAAGTTTTTTACTCAAAGAGTGGTGAGCGCATAGAATGGGTCTCTTTTAAGAGACTTTTAGAAAGATACGTGGAGCTTACTAAAATAGAGGGCTATAGGTAAACCTAGTAATTTCTATGATAGGGACGTGTTCGGCACAACTTTGGGGCCAAAGGGCCTGTATTGTGCTGTTATTTTTTTTTAAAGAAAAAAAAATGATTTTCTAAAGGGGAAATCTTGTCTGACAAATCTGTTGGAATTCTTTGAGGAAATAACAGGAAATCACAAGGGAGAGTCAGTGGATGTTGGATTTTCAGAAGCCCTTTGATAAGGTATCACACTTGAGGCTGCTAAACAAGGTAAGAGCCTATGGCATTACAGGGAAGAAACTGGTGTGGATAGTAAAATCGGCTGACTGGCAGGAAGCAAAAAAATGGGAATAAATAGGTCCTTTTCTGGTTGTCTGTCTGTGACAGTCAACTGCAGAGGTGTAATTCAAAAGTTTCTGAAAGCTTGGGAATCCAGCAATCCTGGTTCCACGATTCCTGCTGTTCTCTACACAAGGAAGCCATGAAGTAGCCACTCCTATTTAATGGGGCACCCCTGACTTCCTACAAGCAACTAAGAGATTCTTTCTGGAACAATCTGGATGCTAGGACACACATTCTCTGCGGGAGCAATAGTGTTAAGCCAGGTGCATTGCTTGAACTTTCTGCAGAAAATATCAGATCTCTGTCAGTGCTGACTGAAGTCTTGCTTTGAGAAGTAAAGGTAGGGCACTGTTCAGAAGTCTCCTGGGGTGTATATCTTTGTCAGAGCCCTTCTTCACCAAATGCATGAACAGAAGCCTCTTTCTGCTTTTTGTGAGTTTTAAAGTTGTGATCTTGTTTTGCAATCAGTTCCACATTATTATCTATTGCATACAAAGTATGCACTGTGTTACTGAATTCCTAGACAAAATATCTTCATAGTGAATACCTACCTTTCATTTTAGCACAATCAATGAGGATTTGCAATTGTCTTTCAATCTTTTCATTTCTGATTTGCTTTACAATAAGAATATTTTATTAATATTTTAATGACTTGAATATAAACATTAAAAATATTAGATTGTGTTAATTTCTGTTAAGAACCAGACTACTGAATTACCCCAAGAATGGTCATGTTAAACTTGAGTAAGGTTTCAGAAATGCCACAATGTAAAACTGATTGACGTCTTTGATGATAGTTTTGGATTTTATACTTTGGCTCTCACTTGACCTTACCTTCTCCCTTATTTAAACACAGAGACAGAAAATCATTAGGAGATGAATGTAGAGATGAAAATCTTAGAATTCATCTGCAATCATAATGCAAATATGACAATTAGGTCTGAAACACAATCCAACAAGAAACTTTACATTATATTTTATATATAGTATATAAAAGACTATCAAATGATTAAAAATTATCACGATTAATTGCAAGAATAAAAAAATTAATTATGAGATAACTGTAGTTTTATTCATGCCGTCAGACAATACCAGAATACCAATATTGTAGAATGATTCAAAGGAAAACTCTTTGTGCTTTAATCTTTGAGAGAGAGTGGGAGAAAGAAAGAGATTGATGATGGATAAAGAGAGGTAATGAGGAAGGAGGAATACAAAGTGAGTGAGGAGAAAGAGAAGAGGAGAAAGGGAGTGAGATATTGTGAAAGAGGAAGAAAGAGGAAGATAAAGAGTGTGTGTAATGGAATGGGCAGGAGGGAATAGAAGTGGGATGAAAAAGAAATGAAGAAAGGGAAAAGATAGAAGTAGAGGACAAGGCATGAAGGATTTGAGAAGAAATGGAAGTGAGGATGAACTCTCCTCTCATTGTAAATGATGTCTTGGTGAATCTCTTCTGCACTCTTCACATTGCTACCATGTTCTTCACATGACCTAAACTGTTAATTATATTCCACGTGCCATCTAAATAATGTTGTGTGACATACCAACTACTATACTGTTTACTTTGACTGGTGAAGGCAAGCACATCAATGTATTTTTCACTACCCTAACCAACTTTGTCCCTACATTTAGTGAGCTAAGGAATTATACTCCCAAAATCCCTCAATATTTCAATGCTGCCATTTGCTCTATATTTTCCTGCCAGAATTTGACTTCCTAATGTGTATTACCTCACCCTTGTCTGGATTAAATTTAAGGTTATTATTACTGATCATCCAAAATTCAGTACCCTGTGCCTGCTTTCTCCCCATATCTCTTGAACTTATACCCTAAGAACTATATCTGTCTTGAATATAATTAGTGAATTGGCTTCTACTATCTTCTGTGGTAGAGAACTCTGCAGCCTCTTCACTCCCTGGATGAAGAAATTTCTCCTCATCTCAGACCTACATGGCTTACCCCTTATATTTAGACAATGACTCCCCTGGCATCAGGAACAGCTTTCCTGAACCTAGGCAGCCCAGTGATGTCAGAGCACTGCTTTTGTAAACCAGGATCTGTGAGTGGGGTGGCATGGTAGTGTAATGGTTAGCACAACGCTTTACAGTACAGGCAACTCAGGTTCAGTTCCCACCGTGGCCTGTAAGTAGTTTGTACGTTCTCCCCGTGACCGTGTGGACTTCATCTGAGTGCTCTGGTTTTCTTCCAGAGGCCAAAGATGTGCTGGTTTTTGGGTTAATTGGTCAATGTGATTGTCCCATGATTAGGTTGGGATTACGTTGGAGGATTGCTGGGCAGTGTGCCTCAAAGAGCTGGAAGGGCCTGTTCCATGCTGTATCTCAGTAAATAAATAATGTATATTTTGCTCACACATAACTGGTGAATGCAGCAGGCCAGGCAGCATCTATAGGAAGAGGTACAGTCAACGTTACGGGCAGAGACCGTTCGTCAGGACTAACTGAAAGAAGAGATAGTAAGAGATTTGAAAGTGGGAGTGGGAGGGGGAGATCCGAAATGATAGGAATCGACAGGAGGGGGAAGGATGGAGCTAAGAGCTGGAAAGTTGATTGGCAAAAGAGATAGGAGGCTGGAGAAGGGAGGGGATCATGGGACGAGAGACCTAGGGAGAAAGAAAGGGGGAGAGGGGAAGCCCAGAGGATGGGCAAGGAGTATAGTGAGAGGGACAGAGGGAGAAAAAGGAGAGAGAAAAAAAATTAGTGATAGAAAAACTGCAGCACAGAATCAGGCCTTTTGGCCCTTCTTGGCTGTGCTGAACCATTTTCTGCCTAGTCCCACTGACCTGCACACAGACCATATCCCTCCATACACCTCCCATCCATGTATCTGCCCAATTTATTCTTAAATGTTAGAAAAGAACCCGCATTTACCACCTCATCTGGCAGCTCATTCCATACTCCCACCACTCTCTGTGTGAAGAAGCCCCCCCTAATGTTCCCTTTAAACTTTTCCCCTCTCACCCTTAACCCATGTCCTCTGGTTTGTTTCTCCCCTTGCCACAGTGGAAAAAGCCTGCTTGCATTCACTCTATCTATACCCATCATAATTTTATATACCTCTATCAAATCTCCCCTCATTCTTCTACGCTCCAGGGAATAAAGTCCTAACCTATTCAACCTTTCTCTGTAACTGAGTTTCTCAAGTCCCAGCAACATCCTTGTAAACCTTCTCTGTACTCTTTCAACCTTATTAATATCCTTCCTGTAAGTTGGTGACCAAAACTGAACACAATACTCGAGATTCGGCCTCACCAATTCCTTATACAACCTCATCATAACATTTCAACTCTTATACTCAGTACTTTGATTAATAAAAGCTAATGTACCAAAAGCTTTCTTTACGACCCTATGTACCTGTGATGCCACTTTTAGGGAATTTTGTATCTGTATTCCCAGATCCCTTTGTTCCACAGCACTCCTCAGTGCCTTACCATTAACCCTGTATGTTCTACCTTGGTTTGTCCTTCCAAAGTGCAATACCTCACGCTTGTCTGTATTAAACTCCATTTACCATTTTTCAGCCCATTTTTCCAGCGGTCCAAGTCCCTCTGCAAGCTTTGGAAACCTTCCTCACTGTCCACTACACCTCCAATCTTTGTATCATCAGCAAATTTGCTGATCCAATTTACCACATTATCATCCAGATCATTGATATAGATGACAAATAACAATGGACCCAGCACTGATCCCTGTGACACACCACTAGTCACAGGCCTCCACCCAGAGAAGCAATTCTCTACTACCACTCTTTGGCTTCTTCCATTGAGCCAATGTCTAATCCAATTTACCACCTCTCCATGTATACCTAGCGACTGAATTTTCGTAACTAAGCTCCCATGCGTAACCTTGTCAAAGGCCTTACTGAAGTCCATGTAGACAACATCCACTGCCTTCCCTTCATCCACTTTCCTGGTAACCTCCTTGAAAAACTCCAATAGATTGGTCAAACATGACCTACCACGCACAAAACCATGTTGACTCTCCCTAATAAGTCCCTGTCTATCCAAATGCTTGTAGATTCTGTCTCTTAGTACTCCCTCCAATAACTTACCCACTACCGACGTCAAATTTACCGGCCTATAATTTCCCAGATTACTTTTCGATCCTTTTTTAAACAACGGAACAACATGAGCCACTCTCCAATCCTCCGGCACCTCACCCGTAGACAGCGACATTTTAAATATTTCTGCCAGGGCCCCTGCAACTTCAACACTAGTCTCCTTCAAGGTCCGAAGGAATACCCTGTCAGGTCCTGGGGATTTCTCCACTTTAATTTGCCTCAAGACAGCAAGGACCTCCTCCTTTTCAATCTGTACAGTTTCCATGATCTCACTACTTGTTTCCCTTAACTCCATAGACTTCACGCCAATTTCCCTAGTAAATACAGACGCAAAAAACCCATTTAAGATCTCCCCCATTTCTTTTGGTACCGCAGATAGCCGACCACTCTGATCTTCAAGAGGACCAGTTTTATCCCTTACAATCCTTTTACTCTTAATATACCTGTAAAAGCTCTTTGAATTATCCTTCACTTTGACTGCCAAGGCAACCCCATGTCTTCTTTTAGTCCTCCCGATTTCCTTCTTAAGTATTTTCTTGCACTTTTTATACTCCTCAAGCACCTTATTTACTCCCTGTTTCCTATACATGTCATACAACTCTCTCTTCTTCTTTATCAGAGTTGCAATATCCCTTGAGAACCAAGGTTCCTTATTCCTATTCACTTTGCCTTTTATCCTGACAGGAACATACAAGCTCTGCACTCTCAAAATTTCTTCTTTGAAGGTTTCCCACCTATCGATCACATCCTTGCCAGAGAACAACTTGTCCCAATCCACGCTTTTTAGGTCCTTTCTCATTTCTTCAAATTTGGCCTTCTTCCAGTTCAGAACCTCAACCCTAGGATCAGATCTATCCTTGTCCATGATCAAGTTGAAACTAATGGTGTTATGATCACTGGAACCAAAGTGCTCCCTTACACACACTTCTGTCACTTGTCCTAACTCGTTTCCTAACAGGAGAATAATAATAATAAATAAATAAATAACAGATGGGGTACAAAGGGGAGGTGGGGCATTAATGGAAGTTAGAGAAGTCAATGTTCATGCCATCAGGTTGGAGGCTACCCAGACGGAATATAAGGTGTTGTTCCTCCAACCTGAGTGTGGCTTCATCTTGACAGTAGAGGAGGCCGTGGATAGACATATCAGAATGGGAATAGGACGTGGGATTAAAATGTGTGGCCACTGGGAGATCTTGCTTTCTCTGGTGGACAGAGTGTAGGTGTTCAGTGAAACAGTCTCCTAGCCTGCATCAGGTCTCGCCAATATATAGTGCATTGGGAGCACTGGATGCAGTATATCACCCCAGCCGACTCACAGGTGAAGTGTCAGGGCCCTGAATGGTGGTGAGGGAGGATGTGTAAGGGCATGTGTAGCACTTGTTCTGCTTACAAGGATAAGTGCCGAGAGGGAGATTGGTGGGAAGGGATGGGGGGGACTAATGGACAAGGGCGTTGCGTGGGGAGCGATCCCTGTGGAAAGCAGGAGGAGAGGGAAAGATGTGTTTGGTGGTGGGATCCCGTTGGAGGTGGCAGAAGTTACGGAGAATTATATGTTAGACCCGGAGGCTGGTGGGGTAGTAGATAAGGACAAGAGGAGCCCTACTCCTAGTGGGGTGGCAGGAGGATGGGGTGAGAGCAGATGTGCGTGAAATGGGAGAGATGTGCTTGAGAGCAGAGTTGATGGTGGAGGAAGGGAAGACCCTTCCTTTAAAAAAGGAGCCATCTCCTTCGTCTGTACCTCTTCCTATAGATGCTGCTTGGCCTGCTGCGTTCACCAGCAATTTTTATGTGTGTTGCTTGAAATTCCAGCATCTGCAGATTTCCTCATGTTTGCATGTATATTTTGCTGATGTTTTGTGTAAGACCCATCCTCTTGCATGCATTAGTGAATTAGAGGGTGATTTGAAGATTGGATTCTGACCGGGCAATGCAGAGTAAACAGTGCCCCATTCATTTTTCATTTCGCTGCACTCCATCAGGAAGCTTGTTGGACTGAAGTGTAATATTACTGCAGAAATGATTTAGGAAGGTGCTGGGGAAAAGACGCAGCCTGTCTGACATCAGTCTGAACAGAGACTGGGTCTGCTATGGACCCATGGGTTCGGGTATGGTTTATACGTTGTTGTGTAGCTGACATTCTGGTTCCATGATAAGATAAACCAAAGGGTCATGAGGCACAGAGCGTGTATGTCTGCTGCACCTCACGGGGTAGTCACTGCAAAGCCATATTACATGATTCTTGGTGACAAAGCCCATTCCATGAAGGTAGTGTTCCTCTTACAGTTTACCCTTCTAGAAGATGGTGAAGTCACTACCTTGGTCTTTGAAACGGTCATCTCCTGCTGGTTGTGTCACATTCAGAGCACTTGTTCTGCCCTTCAGATGATCAATTTATATTTTTACTATGTGATAAGCACATTCAGTTTTTATTTTGAAAGGAGCAGCTTCAGATCTGCATTAGGTCATTTCCCGTGCATGTTTGTGGAAATATTAAGCACATTGGCTGCTAGAAGGGCAGAGGTTTATGTCAGGAGCAAAAGAAGTTTCTATCTAAAGCATTCCAGTTGTTCCCCCAGCAGAAGCATTGCTTGTAAGTTGATGTTATATTGTTTAGAAGTTAATCTAAAGGTATCAAAGAGATTTTGTTGATATAGAATGCTATTTTTGAGTTTATTAGACACTAACCTAGGTGCTAATAGTTTACACGTACTATTTACCTGTAGTAGCCGAAACGTTGACCGATCTTTTCCACGGATGCTGCCCGACCTGTTGGGTTCCTCCAGCGTGTTGTGAGTGTTGCTTTGACCCCAGCATCTGCAGATTATTTTATGCTTACCTGTAGTATTTACTTGTCGGAATCTTATAGTATTTACCTGCACGAAGGTTAACTAAGTTCTTACCTACCTATGTAGATTTACTTGTGTGAATGGAATGATGTGGTAATTGCATTATACTTTGTTGTTTTCAGTTTCACTCCTTACTCACTGTGTTGTGCCATCGAGTCTGCAATAAACCCAAGGAGCTCGGAGCCTACACCCTGACTCTCATGTCATTCTTGAATAGAGTTTGGCTCACTGTATAGTTGACGTTACAACACCTCAGCAAGGGCAGTATAACACTGATAGCACTGTAGAAACTTTTCAGTTCCCCAGTATGACAGCAGAGCAATGCTTAAGTCTGTCATTGCTGAGACTGTTCATGAATGTCCTGATATTTGATATCTGAACTTTACATCGAGTAATAGAAGTTCCCTTTCTGTGGCCTCTTTTCATGTAGGGTACCCATTGTACACCAGTGTGACAGACCAGACACACAGCTTTTATATTGAAATGAGCAGTTTCACATCTGTATTAGGTCATTTCTTGGGCAGTCGGGAAATATTAAGTAGGAAAGTACATTGGCTGGTAGAAGGCCAGAGGTTTATGTCAGGCACAAAAGAAGGCAAAAGAAGACAAACACGCACACGCACAAAACACACACACACACACACACACACACACACACACACACACACACACACACACACACACACACACACACACACACACAAATACATACATACATGCAAGTAATTTTTGGGCACAAATACCTTTGCCTTCTCCCTTCTCATCCATTCTCCTGGCCATCCATGTGCCTTTGGTCCCTAATTTTGATCTCTTTTGTTTTTCTGAATCTGTTCTCTTTCAATGTAACTTCAGCCCTAACTTTCTTCTCCCCTTCTTTAGATCTAATTCTTACTCTTCATGCACAGACACACACATACACACACACACATGCTGGGGTAGATACAAAAAACACGTGATCTTGTCTATACCCGTTTTCTTGCCCCTTATCTTTCACATCTCCTCTCATTGGGATCCTCTCCCTCCTCAATCCCACTTCCCAACAGTTTCTTCTCCCTCGCCCTTTCCTCAGGACCCCTTGCTCTCAGCTCCCTCCTCCTACCCTTTCTCTCTAGCCCCTTCTACCTTTTGATTCTCCTCCATCTTCCCACTTGCACCTCAGCTTCCCCTCACTGTGTAGTGCTGGCTGTTCACCTTTGCCAGAGTGAGTCCTGGTGCTCTATGGAGAGGTTGGTGGGTTCTTCTGGCCCATGATTTCCAGGTAGATGGAAATGGATTCATCCTACAGGAGCAGGACTAATTCATTCAGTCACCAACAAGGACCTTCTATACAGATTTCACACAACAGTGGTTGGTGAGACTGGTCTGTTAGCAATGTGGCTCACAGGACAGTTATGAGTAGTGTTTATTAAATAGATACAAATAGATGACCAATCTATGACTGATTTAATTTGTGATGTGGCCTGTACTGAACAACATCCAACTCAGTATTCTCACTTAGATAACGATGATCCTTTAGAGCCCAGTGGTGTGTAAATACAGTGGCACACAAAAGTTTGGGCACCCCTGGTCAAAATTTCTGTTACTGTGAATAGTTAAGTGAGTAGAAGATGAACTAATCTCTAAAAGTCATAAAATTAAAGATGAAACATCCTTTTCAACATTTTAAGCATTTTATCTTTGTTTTGTACAATTTTAGAGTGAAAAAAAGGAAAGGAGCACCATGCAAAAGTTTGGGCACCCCAAAAGATTTGAGCTCTCAGATAACTTTTACCAAGGTCTCAGAACTTAATTAGTTTGTTCGGGCTATTGCTTGTTCACAGTCATTGTTAGGAAAGGCCAAGTGATGCAAATTTCAAAGCTTTATAAATACCCTGACTCCTCAAACGTTGTCCCAACAATCAGCAGCCATGGGCTCCTCTACGCAGCTGCCTAGCACTCTGAAAATTAAAATAAATGATGCCCACAAAGCAGGAGAAGGCTATAAGAAGATAGCAAAGTATTTTCAGGTAGCCGTTTCCTCAGTTCATAATGTAATTAAGAAATAGCAGTTAACAGGAATGGTGGAGAAGAAGTTGAGGTCTGGAAGACCAAGAAAACTTTCCAAGAGAACTGCTCATAGGATTGCTAGAAAGGCAAATCAAAACCCACGTTTGACTGCCAAAGACCTTCAGGAAGATTTAGCAGACTTTGGAGTGGTGGTGCACTGTTCTACTGTGCAACAACACCTGCACAAATATGACCTTCATGGAAGAGTCATCAGAAGAAAACCTTTCCTGCATCCTCACCACAAAATTCTGCATCAGAATTTTGCAAAGGAACATCTAAACAAGCCTGCTGCATTTTGGAAACAAGTCCTGTGGACTGATGAAGTTAAAATAGAACTTTTTGGCTGCAATGAGCAAAGGTATATTTGGAGAAAAAAAGGTGCAGAATTTCATGAAAAGAACCCCTCTTCAACTGTTAAGCACGGGGGTGGATTGATCATGCTTTGGGCTTGTGTTGCAGCCAGTGGCTCGGGGAACATTTACTGGTAGAGGGAAGAATGAATTCAATTAAGTACCAGCAAATTCTGGAAGCAAACATCACACCATCTGTAAAAAAGCCAAAGATGAAAAGTGGATGGCTTTTACAACAGGATAATGATCCTAAACACACCTCAAAATCCACAGTGGACTACCTCAAGAGGCGCAAGCTGAAGGTTTTGCCATGGCCCTCACAGTCTCCTGACCTAAACATCACCAAAAATCTGTGGATAGACCTCAAAGGGGCAGTGCATGCAAGACAGCCCAAGAATCTCACAGAACTAGAAGCCTTTTGCAAGGAACAATGGGCAAAAATCCCCCAAACAAGAATTGAAAGACACTTAGCTGGCTACAGAAAGCATTTACAAGCTGTGATACTTGCCAAAGGGGTATTACTAAGTACTGATCATGCAGGGTGCCCAAACTTTTGCTTCGGGCCCTTTTCCTTTTTTGTTATTTTGAAACTGTAAAAGATGGAAATAAGAAAGTAATCTTCCTTAAAATATTAAAGAAATGTGTCGTCTTTAACTTCATGCCTTTTGGAAATCAGGTCATCTTAACTCGCTTAACACAGTAACAGAAATTTTAACCAGGCGTGCCCAAACTTTTGCATGCCACTGTATAACAATAGGTAATGGTTTCTGCGCACATGGTAATATACTAACCTGGCATCACTGAAGAGAATATACATCCGTTTTCATGCTTGAAATAGTGCATGGTTTAATTACCAAATGCATGGTGAAGTCAACTTGGTCAACGTGTCTGAATTTTTAACAGCAAAACACAAAGGGGATTCATAGTAAAAGCAAACAAGTTCAGCAAGTAAATTATGTCTGTGACAGACAGTGACATTTGAAAAGTTGCATCTTGCTTCCAATGGGAATTTAATTTAAATATACTCTATGATTTAAAATTACTTTCTTAGTAATGCCTGTGAATGCATTCCAGGAGGCATCAGTATTAGCCATATTAAGGATAATCAGCCATTTATGTACTGACTGACATAACAACTATTTGGATTTCTACATTGTCATTCCTGGGCTAAAGGCAGTGTCATCCAGAATCTCCGCATGGACCAGAAATGTCCTCATCGTTGATTGGAAAGCTGCAATGTGGCAATGGTTGCAGGATATAAACAGAAGATATTCTGCAGGTGCTGGAAACCCACAGCACAAACACAAAATGCTGGAGGAACCAAGCAGGTTAAAATAAACAGTTGATGTTTCAGGCCAAGAACCTTCATCAGGATTGGAAAGGAAAGGGGAAGAAGCCAGAATAAGGAAGTTAGGGGGAGGGGAAGAAGTACAAGATAGAAAGTGATAGGTAAAGCCAGGTGAGAGGGAAGGTAAATGAAGTGAGAAGCTGCGAGGCGATAGGATGAATAGGCAAAGAGCTGAAAAAGAAGTAATCTGTTAGGAGAGGAGAGGGAGCCATGGGGGGAAGGGAAAGGAGGAGGGGCACCAGAGGAAAGTGATAGGTTGCAGATTGCAATCCTTACTTGAAAATTCATTTTGTTGGGGTCAATTGACTGAAAGGCACCTCTTTTCAACTCATAATTTTCTCTGATCTAAATAGGAAAAGGTCTGAAAATGTACAGTTCTAGAAGTTGACCTTCACAAACCTAGGCTGGCATTGCAGGAACGAATTCTCTCAGTAATTTCCTGTATTCATAAACATTTTCACATTTTAAATGAATTTAGATCACGCAGTATAGCACTCTTTGATTTAAAATTGATTTAACCACTACTAAAATATGCTGAGCCATTTCCTGATCTAAAAATGCCAATCACGAAATTCAGCTGCATCTTTCTGATTGGCATCCTTGTTTGTACTTTAGTGTTTTCCCAGGGCCAGACACGTATACAACAAAGTCTATTGTCATGCAATACAATTTGTCAGTGTGCTGGCCTAAATTGCAGCTTGCAGGTTGACACAATGACAGCTGTCTGTCCATCACAAAAATCTGCAAACAACAGGAATTCTGCAGATGCTGGAAATTCAAGCAACACACATCAAAGTTGCTGGTGAACGCAGCAGGCCAGGCAGCATCTCTAGGAAGAGGTGCAGTCGACGTTTCAGGCCAAGACCCTTTGTCAGGACTAACTGAAGGAAGAGTTAGTAAGAGATTTGAATGTTGGACGGGGAGGAGGAGATCCAAAATGATAGGAGAAGACAGGAGGGGGAGGGATGGAGCCAAGAGCTGGACAGGTGATAGGCAAAAGGGGTGCGAGAGGATCATGGGACAAGAGGTCCGGGGAGAAAGACAAGGAGGGGGGGGACCCAGAGGATGGGCAAGAGGTATATTCAGAGGGACAGAGGGAGAAAAAGGAGAGTGAGAGAAAGAATGTGTGTATAAAAATAAGTAACAGATGGGGTACGAGGGGGAGGTGGGGCATTAGCAGAAGTTAGAGAAGTCGATATTCATGCCATCAGGTTGGAGGCTACCCAGACGGAATATAAGGTGTTGTTCCTCCAACCTGAGTGTGGCCTCATCTTTACAGTAGAGGAGGCCGTGGATAGACATGTCAGAATGGGAATGGGATGTGGAATTAAAATGTGTGGCCACTGGGAGATCCTGCTTTCTCTGGCGGACAGAGCGTAGGTGTTCAGTGAAACGGTCAGCAAAAATCTGCAAGTCTGTTTTCTGAAGAACCTCCTTTAAGATGCTATTGAAAGGGCCACTCAGCTAACAACAGGAGATGTACGAAAGCAGCTCTGATCATTGCACTCATGATTTCCAAGGTGCTCGCTGTTTGTTAGAAGCTAACACATTATGCTTAATGGCCAAATAACTTTCCTTAACTAATTATACAGGTGCCTCAGTGGCCATTCCAGTGGCAATAAAAAACAAAGTATTTTGAGTGTGAATTTTCAGGCACAGTTAGGCAGGGATCTGAAGGATCTCAGGGTGGGGAAGGATGAGAGAGAGGGTGAAGGGGAGAGATATGAAAGTACGTGAGTGAAGACACTTTCTCCAGAGAGTACGCAGACGCACAAGATCTTAAATCAATCTCAGAACAGCAACATCTCTTTGAATTCAGGTTTTTTTCAATCATGGAATCAAAGAAGATTTGGGAGACTGAAGGAGATTAGGCTCACTGTTCCACTATTGATTGCTGAAGAATTACCCTAGGTTAACCTTTCATCCAGAACTTGGAACTCACCCTCTTCAGGGCACAAAACAAACTCATGTACTATACAGAGCAGATGTATCGTGGAGAGTAATGTGACAGGCTGCATCACTGTCTGATGATGGGGGGTGCTACTGCCCAGGATCAAAATAAACTCCATCATGGGTACTTTCCTCCATAGCATCCAAGACATCTTCAATGCCTCAGAAAGGTGTTGTCTATTATTAAGGGACCATCACCCAGGACATGCCCTCTTCTCATTGTTACCATTAGGAAGGAGGTGCAGAAGCCTGAAGCCTGAACAATTCAAGAACAGCTACGTCTCCTCTACCATTCAATTCCTAAATGGACATTGAACACTACCTCACTTCTATTATTATTTCTGTTTTTGCACTATGTTTAATTTAACTATTTTATATAATTAGTTAAATATATATATATATACTGTAATTGATTTTTGTCCATATTTATCATGTACTGCATTGTACTGCTGCCTCTAAGTTAGCAAATTTCATGACATATGCTGGTGATATTAAACCTTATTCTGAAGGGCTTCTGTCTTTACCGTCCATTCAGCTGGTGGGTTCCTTCCATCCTCTGAGTGAAAATGATTTTCCTCATCTACTCTCTAATACTTCCACCAATTACTGTAGATCTCTTTTGACTCTCCTGCCAATAGGTCCTTTCTATTTACTCTATATAGCCCCCTCGTAATTTTATACCCATCAAACAGGTTCCGCCTAGGTCTCTTCTGTTCCTAAAGAGGCGACCTTAGGCTACCTGGTCATTCCTTAGAGCTGCCATTTTCTGGTCCTGGGAACATCTTCTGTTCCAAAGGAAATGACCTTAGGCTATCCAGTGATTCCTTAGAGCTGCAGTTTTCTGGTGCTGGGAACATCTTCATGCATTTCTTCTGCATATCTTCCAGCACAATCTCTTATTCCATTAGAGATTAGGGACCAGAAATGCATTATTTACTAGCTAGGGCGCAGCCTCCCAGTTCTTACATTGTATGCTGTAACAAACAAAGAGAAGCATCACATATATCTTTGAAATGTGCATACCAACGGCTACAATGATTGGCAATGACCACTAATTCTGTGGTGGCTTTTCCAGTAATGGGCACCATTTTCTCCTTCAAGCAGCTAAGCTGATTAATATAACTTTGTCAGTACATATCACTCTCTCTTGGAATTGAGAAAGGAATTTTGTTAGGTTATGTGTTGCAATGAACTCCAGTAGTATGTTTCCATTGCTGATTGTGTGTTTATGTGTGTGTAAGCTGAGTGATATTAGGGTGAGGCTTAGAATAATGCAAGCTGTGTAAGGTTGTGATATAATTTAGGGATTTTAGGAGAGTGGAGAGTGGTGCTGACGTTGGTAGGTAGAATTTGTGGATGCCTGTGCATATGTGATAATTTGTTTTTCTACATTTTATCCATCTCATTGGTGCTTTATTCTTGCTGATTTCATGAACCATCTCCTTCCAGAACAGTTTCTCTACCTGAAATCTATTGGATAATAGAGAGATTGGACGTGGAGAGGATGTTTCCCATATGGACGAGCTAGGACCAGAGGGCACAGCCTCAGAATATGAAGACATCCCTTTCAAACACAGATGAAGAAGAATTTCTTCATTCAGAGGGTAATGAATCTGTAGAATTCATTGCCACCACCGGCTGTGGAGGACAAGTCACATAGTATATTTAAAGTGGAGGTTGATAGATGCTTAACGAGTAAAAGATTACAGGGAGAAGGCAGAAGAATGGGGTTGAGAGGGATAATAAATCAACCATGATGGAATGGAATAGCCTAATTCTGCTCCTATGACCTATGGTCTTACAGTCTACCTTGAATGGTTTCCTGGTGTCTACTACGATATACAAACTTGCCTTGGGAAATCTGACTAACCTTCAAAGTCATGATAAAACCATTGAATAGTTCTATACTCATTATAACCGTATAACCATATAACAATTACAGCACAGAAACAGGCCATCTTGGCCCTTCTAGTGCGTGCCGAACTCTTACTTTCATCTAGTCCCACCGACCTGCACTCAGCCCATAACCTTCCATTCCTTTCCTGTCCATGTAGCTGTACAATTTAACTTTAAACGACAACATCGAACCTGCCTCAACCACTTCTGCTGGAAGCTCATTCCACACAGCTACCACTCTCTGAGTAAAGAAGTTCCCCCTCGTGTTACCTCTAAATTTTTGCTCTTTAACTCTCAACTCATGTCCTCTTGTTTGAATCTCCCCAACTCTCAATGGAAAAAGCCTATCCATGTCAACTCTATCTATCCCCCTCATAATTTTAAATAGCTCTATCAAGTCCCCCCTCAATCTTCTATATTCCAAAGAATAAAGACCCAACTTGTTCAACCTTTCTCTGTAACTTAGGAGATGAAACCCAGGTAACATTCTAGTAAATCTTCTCTGTACTCTCTTTATTTTGTTGACATCTTTCCTATAATTCGGTGACCAAAACTGTACACGATACTCCAAATTTTGTCTCACCAATGCCTTGTACAATTTCAACATTACATCCCAACTCCTATACTCAGTGCTCTGATTTATAAAGGCCAGCATACCAAAAGCTTTCTTCACCACCCTAACCACATGAGATTCCACCTTCAGGGAACTATGCACCATTATTCCTAGATCCCTCTGTTCTACTGCATTCTTCAATGCCTTACCAGGAAGGGAGCAGTTACTCTATTGGGGGTATTCTATAGGTCCCCTGGTAGCAGCAGAGATACAGAGGAGCAGATTGGGAGGCAGATTTTGGAAAGGTGCAAAAATAACAGGGTTGTTATCATGGGTGACTTTAACTTCCCTAAAATTGATTGGCACCTGATTAGTTCCAAGGGTTTCGATGGGGCAGAGTTTGTTAAGTGTGTCCAGGAGGGATTCCTGTCACAGTATGTTGACAGGCCGATGAGGGGGAATGCCATACTAGATCTAGTACTAGGTAATAAACCGGGTCAGGTCACAGATCTCTCAGTGGGTGAGCATCTTGGGGACAGTGACCACCGCTCCCTGGCCTTTAGCATTATCATGGAAAAGGATAGAATCAGAGAGGACAGGAAAAATTTTAATTAGGGAAAGGCAAATTATGAGGCTAGAACTTGCGGGTGTGAATTGGGATGATGTTTTTGCAGGGAAGTGTACCATGGACATGTGCTCGATGTTTAGAGATCTGTTGCAGGATGTTAGGGATAAATTTGTCCCGGTGAGGAAGATAAAGAATGGTAGGGTGAAGGAACCATGGGTGACAAGTGAGGTGAAAAATCTAGTCAGGTGGAAGAAGGCAGCATACATGAGGTTTAGGAAGCAAGGATCAGATGCGTCTATTGAGGAATATAGGGAAGCAAGAAAGGAGCTTAAGAAGGGACTGAGAAGAGCAAGAAGGGGGCATGAGAAGGCCTTGACGAGTAGGGTAAAGGAAAACCCCAACACATTCTTCAAATATGTGAAGAAAAACAGGATGACAGGAGTGAAGATAGGACCGATTAGAGATAAAGGTGGGAAGATGTGCCTGGAGGCTGTGGAAGTGAGCGAGGTCCTCAATGAATACTTATCTTTGGTATTCACCAATGAGAGGGAACTTGATGGTGAGGACAATATGAGTGAGGTTGATGTTCTGGAGCATGTTGATAATAAGGGAGAGGAGGTGTTGGAGTTGTTAAAATACATTAGGACAGATAAGTCCCCGGGACCTGAGGGAATATTCCCCAGGCTGCTCCACGAGGTGAGAGAAGAGATTGCTGAGCCTCTGGCTAGGATCTTTATGTCCTCGTTGTCCACGGGAATGGTACCGGAGGATTGGAGGGAGGCAAATGTTGACCCCTTGTTCAAAAAAGGTAGTAGGGATAGTCCGGGTAATTATAGACCAGTGAGCCTTACGTCTGAGGTGGGAAAGCTGTTGGAAAAGATTCTTAGAGAAAGGATCTATAGGCATTTAGAGAATCATGGTCTGATCAGGGACAGTCAGCATGGCTTTGTGAAGGGCAGATCATGTCTAACAAGCCTGATAGAGTTATTTGAGGAGGTGACCAGGCATATAGATGAGGGTAGTGCAGTGGATGTGATCTATATGGATTTTAGTAAGGCATTTGACAAGGTTCCACACGGGAGGCTTATTCAGAAAGTTAGAAGGTATGGGATCCATTGAAGTGTGGCCAGGTGGATTCAGAATTGGCTTGCCTGCAGAAGGCAGAGGGTGGTGGTGGAGGGAGTACATTCAGATTGGAGGATTGTGACTAGTGGTGTCCCACAAAGATTGGTTCTGGGACCTCTACTTTTCGTGATTTTTATTAACGACCTGGATGTGGGGGTAGAAAGGTGGGTTGGCAAGTTTGCAGACGACACAAAGTTTGGTGGCATCTTGGGCAGCACTGATGGTCCCCCATCTCTGCCTGTCTGGTCACACAGATGTAAAAGGATTCTTCATTACTGTTTCCATAACAGTTTTGTTTTACCAGTCAGGATTGTTAACCCTGAGCAGAACCCTTGCACCTGGGACATCAATGGACCACTCTTAGTCTGTGCTCTACTCTTTGACCTGTTTGGCATGAGTGACCCTACCAAGAGCCAAAGCATAAAGCCCTGACTCCAGTCAACATAGCTCTCCAGGTCATTGAGGCAAGCAAGCCTCCAAACCCACGACGAGGTTGTGGTCCTCATGGAGGATGCCTGGAAAAAGCTGCATGGAGCAGTGTGGTGGAAACAGATAAAATATTGGCTCCTAGGAGGCTATTGAATATGTGAATATGCAAAGAATGCAGAATGAAGGAAGTATGCTCACAGAATTTGCAGCCACTGCTGCGATACCAGAGACTTGAGGTGCATGTGGCAGGGAATTCAGAAAATTACAGACTACCCTGTGCTCTAGGGACCAGAATGCTTCACACCCTGAGAGGCTGAATGTCTTCTATGCATGGTTTGATGCGCAGAACAAAATGCTGACAAGGAAGGCTGTGAAGGCTGAAAGACTGTGGAGCCCAACTGACAGAGGTGCTGATGAATATATTGAACATCTCTCTGAAACAATCCATTGTCCCCTCAGTTTTCATGGTGGCAAACATCATTCTAGTGTCAAAGAAAGTAAAAGTAACCTGCCTAAATGACTATGGCCTGGTGGCATTAACATCAACCATTATGAAATGCTTTGAGTAGTTGGTCATGGAACACATTAAATACTTTCTCCTGGCTACGTTGGACCCTTTCCATTTTGCTTATCACTCAAATTAATCCACTCATGATGCAATTATCTCTGCCCTCCCCTCCGTTCTGTCCCACCTGGAAAATGGGGTCTCGTATGCCAGACTGTTGTCTATAGACTTCAGTTCGGCGTTCAACACTATCATACCCCAAAAACTAGAGGGGAAACTGTCCGCTCTTTTGGGGCAGGAGTGACCTGTACAAAAAGGATGGGTTGCCCATGAATCCCGGGGGACCAATATCCTGGTGGGGAAGTTTTCTAAGGCTCCTGGGGAGAGTTTAAACTAGAATTGTTGGGGGTTGGGAACTGAACTGAAGAGACTGAGGAAGAGGAGGTTGGCTCACAAATAGAGAAAGCTTGTCGACAGTGCGAGAGGGAGGATAGGCAGGTGATAGAGAAGAGATGTGCTCAGACCGAAGGTTTGAGATGCGTCTATTTTAACGCAAGGAGTATTGTGAACAAAGTGGATGAGCTTAGGGCGTGGATCAGCACTTGGAGATATGATGTGGTGGCCATTACAGAAACTTGGATAGCTCAGGGACCAGGAACGGTTACGTCAATGCCGGGTTTTAGATGTTTCAGAAAGGACGGGGAGGGATGCAAAAGAGGTGGAGGCATGGTACTGTTGATCAGAGATAGTGTCACGGCTACAGAAAAGGTGGACGCCATGGAGGGATTGCCTATGGAGTCTCTGTGGGTAGAGGTTAGGAACAGGAAGGGATCAATAACTTTCCTGGGTTTTTTTTATAGGCCGCCCAATAGTAACAGGGATATCGTGGAGCAGATAGGGACAAAGGTCCTGGAAAGGTGTAATAATAACAGAGTTGTCGTGATGGGAGATCTTAATTTCCCAAATATCGATTGGCATCTCCCTAGAGTGAGGGGTTTAGATGGGGTGGAGTTTGTTAGGTGTGTTCAGGAAGGTTTCTTTACACAATATGTAGATAAGCCGACAAGAGGCGAGGCTGTACTTGATTTTGTATTGGGAAATGAACCTGGTCAGATGTCAGATCTCTCAGAAGGAGAGCATTTTGGAGATAGTGATCATAATTCTATCTCCTTTACAATACCATTGGAGAGAGATAGGAACAGACAAGTTAGAAAAGCGTCTAATTGGATTAAGGAGAATTATGAGGCTATCAGGCAGGAAATTGGAAGCTTAAATTGGAAACATCTGTTCTCAGGGAAAAGTACAGAAGAAATGTGACAAATATTCAGGGATATTTGTGTGGAGTTCTGCACAGGTACATTCCAATGAGACAGGGAAGTTATGGTAGGGTACAGGAACCGTGGTGTACAAAGGCTGTAATAAATCTTGTCAAAAAGAAAAGAAAAGATTACAAAAGGTTCAGAGAGCTAGGTAATGTTAGAGATCTAGAAGATTATAAGGCTAATAGGAAGGAGTTTAAGAATGAAATTAGGAGAGTCCAAAGGGGCCATGAGAAGGCCTTGGCGGCAGGATTAAAGAAAACCCCAAGGCATTCTACAAGTATGTGAAGAGCAAGAGGATAAGACATGAAAGAATAGGACCTACCAAGTGTGACGGGGGAAGTATGTATGGAACCGGAGGAAATAACAGAGGTACTTAATGAATACTTTACTTCAGTATTCATCTTGGAAAAGGATCTTGGTGATTGTAGGGATGACTTGCAGCAGACTGAAAAGCTTGAGCATGTAGATATTAAGAAAGAGGATGTGCTGGAGCTTATGGAAAGCATCAAGTTAGATAAGTTGCCGGGACTGGATGAGATGTACCCCAGACTACTGTGGGAGGCGAGAGAGGAGATTGCTGAGCCTCTGGCGATGATCTTTGCAACATTGATGGGGACGGGAGAGGTTCCGGAGGATTGGAGGGTTGTGGATTTTGTTCCTTTATTCAAGAAAGGGAGTAGAGATAGCCCAGGAAATTATAGACTAGTAAGTCTTACCTCAGTGGTTGGTAAGTTGATGGAGAAGATCCTGAGAGGCAGGATTTATGAACATTTGGAGAGGTATAATATGATTAGGAATAGTCAGCATGGCTTTGTCAAGAGCAAGTCGTGCCTTACAAGCCTGATTGAATTTTTCGAGGATGTGACTAAACACATTGATGAAGGAAGAGCAGTAGATGTAGTGTATATGGATTTCAGCAAGGCATTTGATAAGGTACCCCATGCAAGACTTATTGAGAAAGTAAGGAGGCATGGGATCCAAGGGGACATTGCTTTGTGGATCCAGAACTGGTTTGCCCACAGAAGGCAAAGAGTGGTTGTAGACAGGTCATATTCTGCATGGAGGTTGGTCACCAGTGGAGTGCCTCAGGGATCTGTTCCGGGACCCTTACTCTTCGTGATTTTTATAAATGACCTAGATGAGGAAGTGGAGGGATGGGTTAGTAAGTTTGCTGATGCCATAAAGGTTGGAGGTGTTGTGGATAGTGTGGAGGGCTGTCAGAGGTTACAGTGGAACTTTGATAGGATGTAAAACTGGGCTGAGAAGTGGCAGATGGAGTTCAACCCAGATAAGTGTGAAGTGGTTCATTTTGGTAGGTCAAATATGACGGCAGAATATATTATTAATGGTAAGACTCTTGGCAGTGTGAAGGATTAGAGGAATCTTGGGGTCCGAGTCCATAGGATGCTCAAAGCAGCTGCGCAGGTTGACTCTGTGGTTAAGAAGGCATACGGTGTATAGGCCTTCATCAATCATGGAATTGAATTTAGGAGCCGAGAGGTAATGTTGCAGCTATGTAGGACCCTGGTCAGACCCCACTTGGAGTACTGTGCTCAGTTCTGGTCGTCTCACTACAGGAAGGATGTGGAAGCCATAGAAAGGGTGCAGAGGAGATTTACAAGGATGTTGCCTGGATTGGGGAGCATGCCTTATGAGAATAGGTTGAGTGAACCGGCCTTTTCTCCTTGGAGTGACGGAGGATGAGAGGTGACCTGATAGAGGTGTATAAGATGATGAGAGGCATTGATCGTGTGGATCGTCAGAGGCTTTTCCCCAGGGCTGAAGTGGTTGTCACAAGAAGACACATGTTTAAGGTGCTGGGGAGTAGGTACAGAGGAGATGTCAGGGGTAAGTCTTTTACACCGAGAGTGGTGAGTGCGTGGAATGGGCTGCCGGCAACGGTGGTGGAGGCAGAAACGATAGGGTCTTTTAAGAGACTTTTGGATAGGTACATGGAGCTTAGAAAAATAGAGGGCTATGGGTAACCCTAGTAATTTTTAAGGTAGGGACATGTTCGGCACAACTTTGTGGGCTGAAGGGTCTGTATTTTGCTGTAGGTTTTCTATGTTTCTATGTTTCTAGAACACTGAGAGGATCATAGGGGTCTTCCTACCGTCCATCAGGGACATTTATCAGCAGCGCTGCATACACAGGGCCCTCAGTATTATCAAGGTTCCCACCCACCCATCCAGCATCCTCTCTGAACTCCTTGCTGTATCGCATTCTGAGTGTCAGTGGTTAATCTGTTCTGTACCTTACAATATTTAGTAGTAATGCACTTTAGATCGTTACTTGGTGATTTTATCCTTACCTTCATAAATTATCATGTGTTATATCTACTACTGTGCTTTGCACATGCGAGTTTGGAGAAACGTCTCATCTCTGTATTCATTATTTGGATATATACGTTACATACATGTATATAGTTAAATGACAATAAACTTGACTTGATACGGATCATGCACAGGCAGATGAGATTTTGTTTTATTCATCATGTGTTCAGTGCAGACATTATGACCCAAAGGAACTGTTCTTATGCTGTGTGTTGTATAATGCCCTATGTTCTTCGTAGGTGAATAGTAGATGCTGGGAAAGGGGGGAGTGGGGAGAATCAAAATGGGATTAATGTAGGATTAGTGTAAAATAGATGGTTGACAGTTGGCATTGACCAGTTTCTGTGCTATATCTTTTAGTTGCTCTAGGAATATAATGAGGTGGCAGCATGAATTTCAGAAAGACAGGCATTGGTTCAATGATCCAATGTCAAAATTCCAGCAGTCATATTCCACCACTGCCAATTGTCACTCCCATGCTCTTGTGTCCATAGTAATTAAACTTAAAGTTTCTGGTCAATTGTAACTTACGAGGTAATTGGTGTAGAGTTGTGCGGTGCTGAAGCTGATGGTTGATGGACATGGGGACTCAGAAAGCTTTGGTGCTTTTTATCTGTATGACTTGCATTAAGGAATTGTAGACACTTCATTGTTGGGCTGGTGAATGCTTGGTGTTCACATGTTGTGAAGCTTACAAACAACTTCAACATAAGCTTAAATATGTGCCAAATGTTGCTTCTGGTTGCATTATTTTCTCAACTTCTTTGAATTGATTTGTGCTCTTCACTGGACGTTCAAAGTGGATAAAAGCAAGAACGTAATGCCAAGGCTTTATAAGGCACTGGTCAGACTGCACTTGGGATATTGCGAGCAATTTTGGGCCGCTTATCTAAGAAAGGCTGTGCTGGCATTGGAAAAAATCCAGAGGAAGTTCACAGGAATGATCCCAAGAATGAAGGTGTTAATGTATTAGGAGCATTTGATGGCTCTGGGCTGGTGCTTGCTGAAGTTTAGAAGAATGAGGTGAGATTTCATTGAAACACATTGAATATTAAAGGCCTGGATGTGGAGAGGATGTTTCCCATAGTGAGGAAGTCGAGGAACAAAGGGCACAGCCTCAGAATTGAAGGATGTCCATTTAGAATGGAGACAAGAAGGAATTTCTTTAGTCTGAGGGTGGAGGTCAGGTCACTGGGTATATTTAAAGCAAAGGTGAATATGTCCTTGATTATTAATGGCAACAGAAGTTATGGAGAGAAGGCAGGGGAATGGGGTTGGGGAGGGATAAATCAGCCATAATAGAATGGCGGAGTAGACTTGATGGACTGAATACCCAATTCTACCCCTATGTCTTATGGTGACATACCATAGCCGCATACAGTAGACATTGACCTTTACCTGCTCCTTTGCTCCTTCCCTTCCTGCAGTGTAAGAGCTGTCTTACTTTGTGACTACAATGCTTACCCCACAGCTGGTTGTGAAAGGGTGAAACTACTGTGCAAATTATGGCATTCATTGTTAGAAACCTTTCTTTATATTTACAGGTAGCTTGCAGTTTAGTTAGTCCCTTTGCTGGTCTGATAGTTACTTTGCTCTTTACATTGATGCCCTTAATCTCCTGTTGTTGCAGTCATTTGCTCTTTGCACCAAAGGGAAGCCTACTGTCTCTGCATACTTGCCCTTAGTAGAGGCCCTCTGGGACCTCTCCAATGCAGTTACAGGCAGCATACTGCTAACATTTGCCACAATATCTTGAATAGACCAGCTACACAAAATGTTAGAGTGACCTTTAACTCCACTGTCACTGGCAGTGCACCATGTTATTCACCTCTGTCCCCTCTCCTTGGAGAAAATAAGCTTCCAAGTGCCTTGCTCCTCAGTGAAGTAAACATGCAGTATGTGTTCACTTAAGATTCAGATTCAAATTTATTTATCACAAGTACATCAAACCATACAGCGAAATGCATTGTTTGTGTCAAAAAAGTTGTGCTGGAGGCAGCCTGCAAGCGCCACCACACATTCCAACACCAACACGGTATGCTCCCAATGCTTGGCAGATTAACACAGAACATACGCTAAGCAACAAGGCAACAAGAGAAAAACCAGTCCCTTTCCTCACTCCCATCCATGTTATCCACATACACGATCCTCTAAACCAAGAACAGCCATCTATTCCAGCCACCAGCCTACAGCGGGCTTGGATTTACAGACATTGGGCCTTCACTTCCCCAGTGGGCTCGCAGAGATTCACACACTGGGGCTGCAGCTATCGGGCCTTGACTTCTGGTTGACACGTGTGCTTCGATCTTTGGTATTAAGCCAAGACTCACCTAGAACAACAAACGAGGATCTAGGATGAGGAGCTGAAATCCAGGCCTCAAGCTCCAGACTCTCTGATGATGGCACCTGAACACTAGCCTTCGAACTCTGGTGTTGCTGACTCGTGTATCTAAGGAGTCACCAGCTCTCATTCCTCCTCCCTGCACAGAACACCAAAATTGGAACGTCAGCCCTTGTCTTCGCTGGTCTGTGGCCTGACATATGATTAGTCCATGTTACTGACCTTGCAATGCAGAGCGAGGGGTTAGGCTCTGACCTGTCCTCTAATTCCCTCATATCCCTGTTCCTAAACACTAATCTGAACCTCGACTCCCCTCTCTGGTCTCAAAACCATTCCTGAGAACCTAAAAAAAATTTCTTGCAGAATGGACCCTACTGTCACGAGGCCTCGGTCCCACCTCCAGCCTATCCATGAAGCTTGGCCTGTTTATCTGGGCATTTTCTTCTTCCAACCTGAAATCCCAAAGGTCCAACAGAATGATAACAAAGAGCACAAATTTGTGCCAATAAAAAGAATATGTGGCGGTTCGTGGAAACCATAGAAAGGGTGCAGAGGAGATTTACAAGGATGTCTCCTGGATTGGGGAGCATGACTTATGAGAATAGGTTGAGTGAACTCGGCCTTTTCTCCTTGGAGTGATAGAGGATGAGAGGTGACCTGATAGAGGTGTACAAGATAATGAGAGGTATTGATCGTGTGGATACTCAGAGGCTTTTTCCCAGGGCTGGAATATCTAGCACGAGAGGGCATAGTTTTAAGGTGCTGGGGAGTAGGTACAGAGGAGATGTCAGGGGTAAGTTTTTTATGCAGAGGGTGGTGCGTGCATGCAATGTGCTGCCTGCAGCGGTGTTGGAGGTGGAAACGATAGAGTCTTTTAAGAGACTCCTGGGTGGATACATGGAGCTTAGAAAAATAGAGGGCTATGGGTAAGCCTAGGTAGTTCTAAGGTGAGGACACGTTCGGCCCAGCTTTGTGGGTTGAAGGGCCTGTATTGTGCTGTAGGTTTTCAATGTTTTTATGTTTCTATTCCAGTTGAACCCTAACTGCATCACTCGGTACATATACCAGCAAAATACAGCTCCTCAATTAACTGACAATGTACTGTACTTGTCTCGAATGACCCTGCTTCCTGTTGAATCATCAGCTAACCAACAACTTATTAAGGATTTCTTCAAGAAGCACAGTTGGGGAGCAAGGTTCTTCCTCTGGTTAAATGCACAGAATATAGTCCTTGATTTGTAGCTCTGACATGAAACCAAAGTTGTATGACTACTGATGCAAAAATCACATTTCCTTCACAATCTCTGTCAGCACAGATGCACAAGGCTGTGTGCTTAACCCCCTGCTCTACCCATTTTACACTTATGACTGTGTGGCTAAGCACAGCTCCAATACCATATTTAAGTTTGTCGACGACACCACAGTCATAGGATGAATCAAAGGTAGTGATGAATTAGCAGGTAGGAGGGGGATTGAAAATCTGGCTGAGTAATTGCACAATAACAACCTCTTACTCAATGTCAGCTAGACCAAGGAGATGACTATTGACTTCAGGAGGAGGAAACCAGAGGACTATGAACCCGTCCTCACTGAAGGATCAGAGTTGGAAAGGGTCTGCAACTTTAAATTTCTCAGTGTTACCACATCAGAGAACCTGTCCTGGGCCCAGCACATGAGTGTAATTGTGAAGAAAGCATGGCAGTGCCTCTATTTCCTTAGGAGTTTGTGAAGATTTGGCATGACATCTAAAACTTTGAGAAACTTCAATAGATGTGTGGTGGAGAGTATATTGATTGGCTGTATCACATTGTCCTTAAATGGAAAATCCTATAAAAAGTAGTGGATGTGGCTCAGTCCATCACAGGTAAAGCCCTCCTTATCACTGAGCCCATCAACATGAAATGTTGTCGCAGGAAAGCAAATTCCATTTTCAGGGCCTCCCACCACCCATGTCTTGCCCTCTTCTCACTGCTGCCATCAGGAAGAAGGTACAGGAGCCTCAGGTTCAGGAACAGTTATTACCTCTCAACCACTGGGCTTTTGAACCAAAGGGGATAACTTCACTCAACTTCATTTGTCCCATCAGTGGGGGAGTCTAGGATAATTGAAATGTTCCCACAATCTATACACTCACTTTCAAGGATTCTTCATCTCCTCTCCTCAATATTTATTGCTTATTTATTGTTATTATTTCATTCTTTTTATATTTGCTCAGTTAGTTGTCTTTTGCACACTGGTTGAATGTCGAAGTTGGTGCAATCTTTCATTGATTCTATTATGGTTATTATTCTATTATAGATTTATTAAGTGTGCCCAGAAGAAAATGAATCCCGGGGTTGTATATGGTGACATACATGTACTTTGAACTTTGAAAAACTGCCTGTTCTGCCTATGACCCACATAAGTTCATTGCAAAGCACTTTCAATTTACTAAAAAGAGGAAATTGAACTGAAAATGTATGCTTACAAATTACTAACAAATCGTGAAACATACTGGAGGCAATGAGGTGGAAAGTATACATGAAGGCAACTCAATTTTGTGGCCACTATGTCAGCACTTCAATCTTGATCTTCTTTCTCTCTGAAACCTATCAAATATTGAAAAGTCTATATAAAGTGGGTGTGGAGAGGATTCTTCCTGTGGTGGGGGAATTTAGGACCAGCGGGCACAGCCTCAGAATTGAAGGATGTCCCTTTAGAACAGAGATGAGGAAGAATTCCTTTAGCCAGAGGGTGGTGAATCTGTGGAATCCATTGCCACAGAAAGCTGTAAAGGACAGGTCATTGTCTATATTTAAAGAATATGTTGATAGATTCTTGATTAGTAAGGGTGTCAAAGGTTACAGGGAGCAGGCAGGAGAATGAGGTTGAGAAGGATATTAAATCGGCCATAATGGGACTGTGGAGAAGACTCAATGGGCCAAATGGCCTAATTCAGCTCATAAGTCTTATGATCTTATGGTCCTTCTCTGCAATCAAATGTTCAATGTACAATTGGACTAGAATATTCTATGGTTTAATCACAAGTTCTGCTAAATGTACACTGTACCCTTTTTAACTGTGCTATTCACCAATCAATTGTTCATTTTCTTTGGTTGACCACATCCAGTAAGACAGCTTGATCTAGTTCGGTTTCATAATTTATCTTTTTCAGCACCATTGATGAAATATTTATCCCTTTTATTTTCCTTTCCCCTTTGTTCACATGATATTTTAAAACATTCCTATTTCCAACTCAGCCTTGGTACCATACATGCTGAGGTGTCTCAGAGCAATAGACTGAAATGCATAATCCACTGTACATACTGTGCAATTTATCTATGATAACATATTATAAATTTTAGAAAGCAAACTGCCCGCTTCAAGCTTGGATGAGGAGGCTATATTGAAAATAATGAATTCCAAGTAATGAATTACAAAGCTGCGATATAACCAAGTTGATTCCGATAGCAGTTCACTTAATATGCTGCCTCCTACAAGTTATATAAATAGATAATAAATGTTCTTGAGAGCAAGTTCGTATGTATGAGTACCAGGAAGTTTCAATTTTACTTTACATTTATGAAGCCTTTGGGCTCTTGCTCACTCTATATTTTCCCTGTACTCATAGGTTTACTTCTCATTTTCTATTCCTTTTAAGTAGTTCTTGCTGGCTAGTGTACAATCATACATCATTGTGGAGAATAATTAATGACAATGCCCACTTCAGGAAGCTATAATTCATCCTAACTCTCACTAACCTGGAGCTTCTGCTGATCAGCAAGCCACCAGAACGAGATGGACACATGCCCTCAGTGCCCCATCTTTTCAAGGGTAAGTGCTTGTCCAAAATTACACTCCAGCAGGTTGGCTGCTAACTGATTGACAAGGCTTAATGCAGTGCAGGACTCTTCCAATTAAAAATAGAAAGTTGGGCTTCCAAAATTGCTTTGCAAGCTGCTTACCAACTATCAAAGCTGTTCCAGAGAGCAATGATGTCTGAATTGTGCATTCCAAAATATTTTAAAACTTTGATGTAGCAAATTCTACTAAAACTTAAAAATTAGTTAAAATGAGTTTAAAGATTAAGAGAATTTAAGAAACAATTAAAAGATGTTAAATGCCTAAAATCAATTAAATTTAGAAATGTACATATGGCTTCCTTGCACACCTATTTCTTTCCATTGAAATCATTGGGCCTACCAGACTTGTGTCAGGTTAACCTGGTGCCAGTTTAGGGGTAGATTTCCCAGCGTAAGTTGTAGGAAATTGGCAGAAGTTTGTGCTGTCTTACTAGACCTGAGCAGTCCAACAGAAAAATGCAGTTTTCCTGTGATCTGGAGCCTGGAGCCTGCCCTTCTACTTTGGGGTCTGAAACCTCTGTCTAGTTACTTGAATGAATGTCAACAGTGCCCAAATGAAATTGTTGGCTTTAAGTGTATGCTCTGTACTATTAAATTAGTAAGATTACATGACATGAATGTCACAATCAGTGAGATTCACAGCTGTGGTAAGGTTTGCAAGATAGAGGGATGAATTGATCCTCGATTGCAAGGACTAAATGTGAAGAAGATGTGCCACCATTTGTACTCACCTCTCCCCACCCAGTTCCAAATAACAGGAGGTGCCTTGAATTAGGCAGCCAATACCATCGCATGAGTTTAACACTTGCAACCCAGACAAACTTCTCTTCAATCTTTTAAAAAATTCTACATCAGAGAGACCTTTGTATTACAGTATGTAGAATTCCTCACCAAAATAACTCCCTAAAGAAATAGAAAAAGTTCCTGTTCCAAGAATTTGGCTGCACAGATTAAATTCAGCTGATACAATACCCCTGCATTACAGTCAACTTAAGACTGCTCTCTTCAGTTTTATTTTATCTTGCTGTTGCTACTACTGTGCTTTATAGTAACCTGAGGGTCAATTCAGCACTTATTTATAAGATCTTAAGCCTTCTGAGTATATATTACAGCTGGCTATGAAACGGCAGGGATTTGCTCCACTGTGTGAAACTAAAAAGAACAGGTTCCATCTGAGCTCATTTGCAGATTCCAGTAGGCTCCATAGTACACCTGTGGTGCTGCCTTGATTTTCTTTCTGATCATGGACTTCTGACAATGAGAAAAGGGAAGATTTTTATCAAATGCTCTCCACTGGACAATGAATTTTCTTCACCATTTGAATGTATCTCCGGAATGCCTGAGTGATTCATTACAGCTGTTTCTAAAGTATGACAATGGGCCACAGAAATGACTGATGTTATCTTTTTCCTGATTTCATTTCCCTGATCCTTTTCATCCCTAGCCTGTGTACCTCGATTAATTAGAAAAAAGGGATTTTCAGTCATCAGCTTATGGGTTCCATGTACTGCTCTTTCACAAATCTGCTGTCTGCACTATCTTCCTTGTGAGTACCTTTCGTGCCTTTGACGCACCGCTTTGCTGGTGCATCATCGGCCTGTGAATCTTCAATTTACGACTTTAAACAAAAAATGGATTGCTTCTACTGACCAGCACTGGGTAAAAATAATCTAGCCAAATGCCACATTTTATGAAGTGCTACCCATGTATATTTTGTATTGAGAAAATCAAAGGTTAAAAATAAGGTGTTAACAAAAATAATTTCCTTGCAGCAAAAAATCCTTTGTGTTGGGAAAACGTAAAGCAGCAATAGACAATGGTGAGAGACACCAACAGTAAGTGTCTGAGAGGGAATGAAACTTTCATTTGGGATTCCATTAGATGTGTGACTGAACAAATCAACAGAATTTACAGTCAAGTTCACACATAGAGCCATTGGTTTTACAGACAGATCACTAGTTCCAATTTATTGCTTTGAATTAAGCCTACTGAATTTGCTTAAATGAATACTGCCAGGAGAAATATGATCAGGTTAGAATTATCTCTCCCAAAATTGTGTGATATTGAGGAAGAATTGAGTTGTCTGTTTTATAACATTTATATTGAGAATGTTCCAAATTCTATTCTTCCCTCTTAACTCCAACACCTTGCAAAAAAAAAAGCAGCCAATTTTTAGCAACAAAGGACAAGGAGTTATATCTGAAATATCCCACATTTCTCTTTCAGGCACTGAGTGATTTGTTGTGTAATTTTAAAATTCTTTTGGATTTGGAGAAGTTTATAGATTTTTTTTGTTGCAATCTTTTAATATTCATGCACATTCAGTATCCATAACAGGGCCTGACAAAATGAAAAAAAGATTCATCCTGAAATCCATTTGGCATTTCTTCTCCATTAGGTTAGATCAGATCAGATTAGATTCAACTTTATTGTCATTGTGCTGAGTACAGATACAAAGCCAATGAAATGCATTTAGCATCTGACCAGAAATGCAAAGAATAGTGTTATTTACAAAATAACTGCGAATAAAACAAGTGCTACAGCACACAAATATAAAAGTACTGAGACAGTACAATATGGATGCAATACTGCTTAGCGCTGTGATGAGAGGTTCAGCAGTGTCACAGCCTCAGGGAAGAAGCTCTTCCTGTGCCTGCTGGTGAGGGAGCAGAGGCTCCTGTAGCGCCTACTGGATGGACAACTGGGTGCCGATAATCCGCTGGGCAGTTTTCATTGCACGCTGGAATGCTTTGCAGTCCGATATGGGACAATTGCCATACCTCACTGAGATGCAGTTGGTGAGTATGCTCTCAATGGTACAGCGGTAAAAGTCCGTCGGTATCCTGGGACAGAGGTGAGCTTTCTTCATGCTCTTCAGGAAATAAAGGCACTGCTGCGCCTTTTTGATCAGGATGGAGGAGTTCAGGGACCAGGTGTGATCCTTGGAAATGTGGACACCAAGGAATTTGAAGCTTGATACACGCTTCACTACAGTTCCGTTGATGTAGATGGGGATGTGAGTGTGGCTCCCAGCATGCCTGAAGTCCACAATAATCTACTTGGTCTTCTGGGTGTTAAGGGCCAGATTGTTATCGGCACACCACGCAGCCAGGTGCTGGACCTCATCCCTGTAGGCCGTCTCGTCATCCCCTCTGATCAGGTCAACCACCGTGGTGTCATCTGCGAACTTGATTATGGAGTTAGAACCATGTACAGGAACGTAGTCATAGGTGAAAAGGGAGTACAGAAGAGGGCTCAGCACACAGCCTTGAGGCATGCCAGTGTTCAGGGTGAGTGGAGGAGGAGAGATTGTCTAACTTAACTGATTGGGGTCTGTTAGTCAGAAAGTTCAAGGTCCAATTTCGGAGGGATGAGCTGATACCAAGCTGGCGAAGTTTGGTGATCAGCTTGGAGGAGATCACAGTATTGAATGCCGAACTAAAGTCAATGCACAGCTTTCTGACGTAAGAGTTGGGGCTGTCCAGGTGGGTCAGGGCAGAGCGAAGTGTCGTGGAGATGGCATCCTCTGTTGACCTGTTGGTGTGATAGGCAAATTGATAGGGGTCGAGGGATTTCAGGGGGCAGGCGGGATTTCAGATGTGATAGAACCAGTTTCTCAAAGCACTTTGCAATGATGGGGGTGATGGGGGAAGTCATTCAGCCCCGTGGCAGTGGAATGCTTCGGCACTGGCACGATGGTGGTGATCTTGAAGCTTGTGGGGACAACTGCCTGGGCCAGGGACAGATTAAAAATGTCCATGAAGACCCTGGCCAACTGTCCTGCACAGTCTCTGAGCACACGGCCAGGTATTCCATCTGGACCAGCTGCCTGCTCCGGGTGGAGTAAACATCGGAGGTGGAAAGTGACAGGTATTCATGGTATGAATGTTCAGAAGTGGAGAGAGTGAGCAATTTCAAGTTCTTGTGTGTCAATATCTCTGAAGACCTAACATGGACGCAACATATCGATGTAGTTATAAAGAAGACAAGGCAGCAGCTATATTTCATTAGGAGTTTAAGGAGATTTGGTTTGTCAACTAAAACACTCAAAAACTTCTACAAATGTACCGAGGAGAGGATTCTGACTGGCTGCATCACTGTGTGGCATAAGGGGGGGGGGGCTACTGCACAAGATCAAAATAGATTGCAGAAACTTGTAAAATTAGTCAGCTCTGTTGTGGGTACCAGCCTATGTAGTATCTAAGACATCTTCAAGGAGCGGTGCCTTAGAAATGTGGTGTCCATAATTAATGATCCCCACCACCCAGGATATGCCAACTTCATACTGTTACTGTTGGGAAGGTGGTATAGAAGCTTGAAGGCACACACTCAGCGATCCAGGAACAGGTACATCTGCCATCCAACTTCTAAATGGACATTGAACTGAATGGAACTTTTGCTTTCTTATTTCTGTTATTCTCCACTACTTACTTTAACTTTTTTAATAGACATATATGTAACGCCCTGGTAAAGACTTGACTGCTAACATTGTAGGGTATTTCATGTAATAGTTTTCTGTAGAAGCAGTGTGTTCTGCTGGCAGTGTTTGGGTTACCATTAAAGATAAGAGATTGTTAGGAATGTTGTGTCATCCAATCAGGATGGTGGAACTAGGAGAAAGTTCTAGAGAATGCTGGTAGAGAGTTTTTGTGATGGACACTGAGGTGGGTTGAGGTCTTTTCGGCAGGAGATGGAGAGATAAGAAGCTTGAGAGAACCAGCCATAGGATTCAATCCAGTGGGAATGTGCAATTCGATGGAGCCCAAGAGGGGGAATGCTACTGAGAATCGGTAAATAGGAGTTGGTGCCGTGAATACATCAGACACAATGGCTTTTGGAAGATTTGAATTCCAACCTGTGACACATTTGACTGTTTAATTATGATGGGCCCTTTCGCTCTTTTCTTTCTTCTCTTTAATAACTGTTTGGTTAAGGTATCATTCATAAATATACTTTCTTTATATAGTATTCAGTGTACGGCCTGTTATTCCTTGCCGCTGTGTGATTGCATTGGACCAGTAAGCTACACAGTATTCACACAAATCAGGGTTCGGGTTGGTGAGACATCCCAACCTCCTGGGTTTGGTGGGACCCAAGTCATGTTGACCCTAGATGTATGGATCGTCTGAGTAAGATGCTTTTCTCACTGTTGATTCCGGTGGCTGTTAGCAAGCCACACCTTAGAGACGCCCAGTAAGAAGGGGTTTCATATATATATACTTGATGTAATTCAGTTTTTTATCTCTATATTTATCATGTATTTCATTGTACAGCTGCCATAAAGTTAACAAATTTTACAACATATGACGGTGATATTAGATCTGATTCTGATTTTGGTACCTTTATGAAAGTCAATATTATAGGCTCTTAAGAGAGAACTGAATATACAATCAGCAACAAAGTTCCCAGTGATTTATAATTATTTTTATGAGTCAAAATCTAAATTAAATTCACATGCATGCCCAAATTAACCTATATTCCTGTAAATTTCATGATTCATATAGAAAATGAATTGCACTCCAAGGCAATGAATGTAAATAATTATTTTCTGCAAATATTTGACCTAGTTTTTCAGAAACGTATGAATAATTCATCTTATGTTTTGTTAATTTCACATTAACAGGAGTCAGGAGCAGAGGCTGCCCAGATGGAAAATGAGGTGTTGTTCCTCCAACTGGAGGAATCATAATCCTCTAGTTGGAGGAGCAATGCCTCACAGAAACATAGAAAACCCACAGCACAGTACAGGCCCTTCAGCCCACAAAGCTGTGCCAAACATGTCGTTACCTTAGAAATTACCTAGGGTTACCTATAGCCCTCTATTTTTCTGAGTTCCGTGTACCTGTCCAGGAGTTTCTGCCTCCACCATCATCGCCAGCAGCCCATTCCACTCACTCGCCACTCTCTGCGTAAAAAAACTTAGCCCTGACACCTCCCCTGTACCTACTCCCAAGCACTTTAAAACCGTGCCCTCTTGTGCTAGCCATTTCAGCCCTGGGAAAAAGCCTCTGACTATCCACACGATCAATGCCTCTCATCATCTTATACACCTCTATCAGGTCACCTCTCATCCTCCGTCGCTCCAAGGAGAAAAGGCTGAGTTCACTCAACCTATTCTCATAAGGCATGCTCCCCAATCCAGGCAACGTCCTTGTAAATCTCCACTGCACCCTTTCTATAGTTTCCACATCCTTCTTGTAGTGAGGCGAGCAGGACTGAGCACAGTACTCCAAGTGGGGCCTGACCAGGGTCCTATATAGCTGCAACATTACCTCTCGGCTCCAAGACTCAATCCCACGATTGATGAAGGCCAGTACACCATAAGATCCCTGAGGCACACCACTGGCCACTGACCTCCATGCAGAATATTACCCGTCTACAACCACTCATTGCCTTCTGTGGGCAAGCCAGTTCTGGATCCACAAAACAATGTCCCCTTGGATCCCATGCCTCCTTACTTTCTCAATAAGCCTCATATTCCATCTGGGCAGCCTCCAACCTAACAACATCAACATTTCTTTTCTTCAACCAGGTAATTGCTCCCCCTTCCCCCTTCTCTCTTTTTTCCATCCCCCATTCTTGCTCCCCTCTTACCCCTTCTCTGCTCCTCACCTGTTCACCATCTTCCTCTGGTGTACCTCCTCCTTTGCTTTCTCCTAACTTCTCCTATCAGATTCCTTCTTCTCCAGCCACTTACTTCTTCCACCTATCACCTCCTATATTCTTGCTTCATTCTCCCTCCCCTACCGACCCATCTTCCCACTCACCGAGTTTCACCTATCACTTGTCGTCTTGTACTCCTTCCCCTACCCATACCTTCTTATTCTGGCTTCTTCTACCTTTCTTTCCAGTCCTGATGGAGGATCTCATCCCAAAATGTCAACAACTTATTCCCCTCCATTGATGCTGCCTGACTTGAATAAAAGAGGATAACTACACTCAAACTTACCTGTCCCACCATTGAAATGTTCCCACAACTATGATCTCACTTTCAAGGACTCTTTATTATCATTGTCTAATTTTCTCATTATTTGTTGCTACTTATTTATATTCGCATTTGCAGTTTGTTATCTTCTACACTCTGGTTGATTTTTCATTGATCCTGTTATAGTTACTATTCTATAGATATGCTGAGAATGCCCACAAGAAAATTAATCTCAGGACTTGTATGTAGTGACATATATGTACTCTGATAATAAAATTTACTTTGAACTTTGACTGGCTGAGTTTCTCCAGTACCATGTGTGTTGTTCAAATTTCCAACATCTGCAGGGTCTCTTGTATTAATGATCTCATTGATTGGCTAATAGGAAGGCATTCTAATCAATAAAAGGATGGAGAAGTTAAGTGGAGTAGCCCTTGTGAGAGGGGACCACTGCAAGAGTGGGAACTTGAGGCTTAGGCAAGAGAGGTTTCAGCGAGGAGCCACAGATGAGAAACAGTTCAGTGTTTTTAATGTCACTCATCATTAGCACTTGATTCTGTGTCGGCAGGATGAAGATGACAATCAAATCAGTGGAACTCTCCTCCTGAAAGATGTGGGAAGCCAGAGGACCTCACAATTCCTCTGATGACTACCTCTGTGAGAAGTGCACCCAGCCGCTGCTCCTGACACACGAGTCAAAGTGCTGGAGCTGGAGTTGGATGCGACTTTTGCTCAGGCAGTCATGTCCAAGATACAGGCTTCAGATAGATAGATAACCACCAGGAAGAGCAAGCCCTGTGACCATTCCTCTAACCAACAGGCCCTTTGGATACTGTTGTGGCAGAGTCATAGTGAGGGGAAGATTCATACCTAAATAGCAGTCAAGTCTCTGGCACTGCGACCATCTCTGAGGTTCAGAGTGCAGTCAGTGAAAGTGATACTGATTGGAGACTCAATAGTAAGGCAGATAAGCACGAGATCAGATACCCACGTAATTGATGCCAGGGTGATGTGTTACTTCCTGGGTGGCAGGGTCAACGATGTCCATGAAAGGCTGCAGAAAATTGCAGAGAATCAGAATCAGAATCAGGTTTAATATGACTGACATATGTTGTGAAATTTGTTGTTTTTCAGCAGCAGTACAGTGCAAAACATAAAAAGTAATATAAATTACAATAAGAAACATAAACTGTGTATTAGATTAAATAAGTAGTGCAAAAAGAGAGCAAAAATAATAAAGCAGTGTTCATGGGTTGGTTCATTGCCCATTCAGAAATCTGATGGAGGAGGAGAAAACATTGCTCTTAAAACATTCAGTCTTCAGGCTCCCTGTACCTCCTCTCTGATGGAGATAATAATAAAAGAGTATGTGCTAGGTGATGGGAGTCCTTTGTGTGGCATCACCTTTTGACAATGTCCTCGATGGTGGGGAGGCTAGAGCCCATGATGGAACTGGTTGAGTTTACAACCCTCTGCAGCTTTTTCTGTTCCTGTGCAGTGGTCCCTCCATACCAGATTGTAATGCAACCAGTTAGAATGCTCTCCACAGTACATCTGTAAAAATGTGGTGGCACAGCAAATCTCCTCACGTGCTAACAGATTATAATTGCTGATATGCCTTCTTTGTAATTGCTAGCATTAGCAGATTTACTTGCAAGAATATTGGTTCCTTTCTGGTTCAAGTCCAATCCATCCCTCTTGTGCAGGTTGCTTCTACCCCAGAAAAGATGCCAATGGTCCAAGAACCTGATTCCATGGCTCCTCAACCACTTTCTGTTTCTGATCCCACTAGCACATAGCACCAGGTGTTATCTGCAGGTCACTACCCTCCAGGTCCTGCTTCTTAATGTTGTTTGTCATATATATTAATGATCTGGATGATGGGGTGGTAAATTGGATTAATAAGTATGCACATGATACTAAGATAGGTGGCGTTGTGGATAATGAAATAGGTTTTCAAAGCTTGCAGAGAGATTTAGACCAGTTAGAAGAGTGGGCTGAAAGATGGCAGATGAAGTTTAATGCTGAAAAATGTGAGATGTTACATTTTGGTAGGACTAATCAAAATAGGACATACATGGTAAATGGTAGGGCGTTGAAGAATGCAGTAGAACAGAGGGATCTAAGAATAATGGTGCATAGTTCCCTGAGGGTGGAATCTCATGTGGATAGGGTGGTGAAGAAAGCTTTTGGTATACTGGCCTTTATAAATCAGAGCATTGAGTATAGGAGTTGGGATGTAATGTTGAAATTGTATAAGGCATTGGTGAGGCCAAATTTGGAGTATTGTGTACAGTTCTGGTCACCGAATTATAGGAAAGATGTCAATAAAATTGAGAGAGTACAGAGGAGATTTACTAAAATATTGCCTGGGTTTCATCTCGTAAGTTACAGAGAAAGGTTGAGCAAGTTAGGTCTTTATTCTTTGGAGCGTAGAAGGTTGAGGGGGGACCTGATAGAGGTATTTAAAATTATGAGGGGGATTGATAGAGTTGACGTGGATAGGCTTTTTCCATTGAGAGTGGGGGAGATTCAAAGAAGAGGACGTGAGTTGAGAGTTAAAGGGCAAAGGTTTATTAACATGAGGGGGAACTTCTTTACTCAGAGAGTGGTAGCTGTGTGGAACGAGCTTCCAGCAGAAGTGGTTGAGGCAGGTTCAATGTTGTCATTTAAAGTTAAATTGGATAAATATATGGACAGGAAAGGAATGGAGGGTTATAGGCTGAGTGCAGGTCGGTGGGACTAGGTGAGAGTAAGAGTTCGGCACGGACTAGAAGGGCCGAGATGGCCTGTTTCCGTGCTGTAATTGTTATATGGTTATATGGCTATATCTTACTAGACTCCCTACACTCATTCTGCAGAACCTGACTCCTTGTTCTACCCATGTCATTCGTATCGGCTCATGCTATGTCCTCTTGCTGTTTGTCCTTGTACTTAACATCAGTAAGACCAAGGAACTGATTGTAGATTTCAGAAAGTGGAAGTCGAGGGAACACACGTACATGTCCTAATCAAAGAGTCAGCAGAGGAAAGAGTGAGCAGTTTCAAGTTTCTGGGTATTAACATCTCTGAATATCTATCTTGGGCCCAACACATTGATGCAATTAATGAAGGCACACCAGCAGTTATATTTCATTAGGAGTTTGAGGAGATTTGGAATGTCACTGAAGACTCCAACAAATTTCTACAGATGGATCCCCATCACCTAGAACATATTACTACCATCAAAGAGGAGGTCTGGGAGCCTGAAGACACACATTCAATATGCATCTTCTCTTCCCTCTACCATTAGATTTCTGAATGCATAATGAACTAACCCATGAACACTAATGCAGTATTTTTGCTCTCTCTTCGCAATACTGTTTACATTTATATATATATAGCAAATAACATATGGAAGTCTTTATCAGTCAGGGCACTGAGTATAAAAGTTAGGATATTATGTGGCAGTTTACTGTTGTTGCTGGTGAGGCCCCCCTTGGAGTACTGTGTGCAGTTTTGGTCACCCTGTAATTTAAAAAGTATAAACTGGAAAGAGCACAGAAAAGATTTATATAGCTTCTGCCGGGACTAGGAGGCCTGAGTAAGGGAAGTGGGTGGGCAGACCAGATCTATGTTCCTTGAAATGTCAGAAAATAAGGGGCGAGTAAGAATCTCAAGGTTGTATATGTATGCATACTTTGATAATAACTGTACTTTGACCTTATAAGTGTTCAAAATTATGAGAGGCAAAGATAAATGTGGACAATAGAACAATCTTTACCTCACGATAGGGGAGTCCAAAATTAGATGGCATAGGTTTCAAAGGGATAAGATTTAAAAGGGACCTGAGAGGCAACTTTTTCAGACAGTGGGTAGTGAGTACATGGAAATAGCTGTCAGGCAAAGTGGTTGAAGCGAGTACAACAGCATCATTGAAGAAGTCCTTTGATAGGTACAGTGAGGAGAGGGGCCGAGTGCAGGAAATAGGGGACAATGTGATTGGCTTCGACTCATTGAACCAAACAAGGGGTCTGTCTCCATGCTGTTTTACTCTATGACTCTATTATATATTCTTCTCTTCCATGTTTTAAATATGCCAATAGAATAAGAACTACATATTCATCCCAAATTCACAAGCATTTAATCGGTTCTCCAGATATCAGATGTTTTGCTGAAAGTCTGTACAAATGATGAAACCATCCATTTGAGTTGATGATATCTTCAGCCTCGAGAAAGCATATCCAAGAACTTCCATCTTGGGGGAAAGTTCAAGTGTAATGTTTAATAACGGTTGGACTGAAAGGCTACTCTTGCACTACTATTGTCATTCCAAAGCAGCTTAGGACGTTTGCTAAGGAGCCATTGAGTCATAGACTAACACGATCAGGTTGTTAAGCTCAACTCATCCATGCCAACCAAGATGGCCGCTTAAGCTAGTCCCATTTCCCTGCATTTGACCTATATTCACCTAAATCTTCCTATCCATGTACTTATGCAAATGTCTCTTAAACGTTACTGTACCTCCCTTAACTACTTTATCTGACAGCTCATTCTATCATTTAAAGCTCCAGTTTAAGTCAATTGAATTTGAAGTATTCTTTCTGTTAGCCCTCATTTGCCTCAGGAGTCAGGCTGGGAAGGAAATGCGATCACAAAAAAGCCAGTGTAAATGGTGGAAGACTATTAAGTTGAAACTTCATCATCGGATTCCCTTGAAGATGGCTACCTCCAACGAAGCAACAAATTACTAAATTATCCAAGTGATTGTACACAATTTGACTTTTCAACTATAAATAAAGTCTTAATTTGAATGTCCATTTATCTGTTTTACAGCTACAAGATGGCATCAAGATTTGCTTATGTAGACATTGGGAGGACACTGACCTGGTTACCTCAAATTATGCAAAGAACAGTATTTCTGTTGATAAAATTGATATGGCAGATGGTGAAAATCAAATAAAAGCTTCAGATGCTAGAACTGTTTACCCTATCACTGAACAGTTCCCACAACCTATGAACTCATTTTCAAGGACTTTTAATCTCATGTTCTCAATATTTATTGTTTATTTATTTATTATTATGATTTCTTTTTTTTCTTTTGCATTTGCACAATTTGTTGTCTTTTGCACATTGGTTGTTTGTCCATCCTATTGAGTGCAGTCTTTCATTACTCTATTGTATTTCTTGAACTTACTGAGTATGCCCGAAAGAAAACAAATCTCGGGATAGTTTACGGTGACATATAAGTATGTACATTGATAATAAATTTACTTGGAACTTTGATCTAGCATAAAAGAAGTGTTGTATTCCAACAACTTCTGTTTTTGTTTTAGAGATGGCAGATGGTCAATGACATCCACAGCTGTTTTCAATGAATGTGATTTGCTGTTTAAAATGGTGGCTCCACATTACTAGTCACTGTCAAAGCTAAGCCTTCCTATATTACTTTGCCTCTAGCTCCTTCCAGTGTGCCAACAGAGACATCTTAAGGTTACTTCAGTCAATTGCAAAAAGGTCTATATGGCAAGTCGTCGTTATGGTTTTGCCACAGTATTGATTGATATGAACTTCTTCTGTGACAGTAGTAGTCTGAATGGATGGGTATTCTTATTTATGTTTCTGGAAATCCAAGACTTCTTATCAGTATTAAAGCATCTTATTTTCCTCATTGTGAATCTGGTATGCAATCACAAGAATAACTCCTGCAGGTGCATCAAACCCATTGGGATCTGTTGTCCTGATTTTTGTATTTTCCTTTGGGTCCTGATGGTACATCATACATCAGACTTAACCATCAGGGAACAGAATATCTTGAAGACCTTGGCTGATATCAGTATACATCTGCCATGCCAATTTGAGCCACAGAAAGTGGTACACTTCACCTAGTTTAAGGAAGTAAACTTGGTTCATGATTTTTTGTGAACAACTCAAGATTCAAGATTCAAGTTTATTTGTCACATAACGTCAAAACATAGTTTGCTGATGACACCACTGTTGTGGGCTGTATCAAAGGGGACAATGAATCAGCATTCAGGAGGGAGATTGAAAACTTGGCTGAGTGGTTTAATAGCAACAACTTCTCACTCAATGTCAATAAGACCAAGGAACTGACTGTGGACTTCAGGAGAGGGGGATCAGAGGTCCATCAGCCTTTAATCATCTGAGGATCAGAGGTGGAGAGGGTCGGTAACTTTAAATTCATGGTGTCACTATCTTAGAGGACCTGTCCTGGACGCATCACATAAATATTATTGTGAAGAAAGCCCGACAGCACCCCTAGATCAGGAGGTTTTTCCCCAGGGCTGAAATGGTTGCCACAAGAAGACATAAGTTTCAGGTGCTGGGGAGCAGGTACAGAGAAGATGTCAGGGTTAAGTTTTTTACTCAGACAGTGGTGAGTGCATGGAATGGGCTGCCGGCAACAGTGGTGGAGGCGGATACGATAGGGTCTTTTAAGAGACTTTTGGATAGGTACATGGAGCTTAGAAAAATAGAGGGCTATGGGGAAGTCTAGTAATTCCTAAGGTAGGGACATGTTCGGCACAACTTTGTGGGCTGAAGGTCCTGTATTGTACTGTAGGTTTTCTATGTTTCTATGCTTACATGCTCAGGAGTCTCTGTATCATCAAAAACCTTAGCAAACTTCTATAAGTGTGTGGTGGAAAGTGTGCTGACTGGCTGCATTACAACCTGGTATGGGAATATCAATACCTTTGAGTGGGAAATCCTACAAAAGATAATGGATTCTGCCCAGTACATCATAAGTAGAACCCTCCAACCACTGGGCAGATCTACATGAAACACTGCCGTTGAAACGCTGCATCCATCATCATCAGACATCCCACCCTACAAAAACTCATTTCAGGGAGGTAGCACCATCAATTTCCAGGAGACTTCCAGGAGAGGTGGGATGTCTGCAATAGAGTAGCTCCTTAGCAGCTGGCCAGCTAGTTTAAATAACGTTAGCTATGCTAATGAATGAATGACACCTGTTAAACTCACCTCAACATGTCTTTTACAGTCTTAACCCACCATGGGCAATAGAAAAGTCACTGTTGCAAACAGTGCAGCGAGCAACACTGTCATTATTTTTGACCCCTATTAGGCAGGGGTACACCTTAGTGTAGTCTGGGGTGACGTACGTTTTATTTTTTTTTGGAACACACTGCCACGGCGTGCTCTCGCTCTCTCTCGTGGTCGCTTGCACTCTCTCCCGCTCTCTCGCTCGCTTTCTCTCTCGCGCTCTCGCTTGCTTTCTCTCTCGCTCGCTCTCTCACACTCTCTCTTGCTCTCTCTCGCGCTCTCGCTTGCTTTCTCTCTCACTCGCTCTCTCACGCTCTCTCTTGCTCTCTCTCCCTCGCGCTCTCGCTTGCTTTCTCTCTCACTCGCTCTCTCGCCTTCTCGCTTGCTTTCTCTCTCGCGTTCTCGCTTTCTCTCTCTCTCGCTCTCTCGCGTGCTTTCTCCGTCGCTCGCTCTCTCGTGCTCTCGCTTGCTTTCTCTCTCGCGTTCTCGCTTTCTCTCTCTCTCGCGCTCTCGCTTGCTTTCTCTCGCTCGCTTGCTCTCAAAAAAATTGATTTCCGTAATATTGTATATAATTTGTGGGCATCAGGGAGTCACTATTCATATGCGGGAGACTCCTGGAACTTCCGCGAGAGGTGGGATGTCTGCGTCAGAGACCCTCACCACCCAGGCCATGCTCTTCTCTCACTGCTGCCATCAGGTAGAAGGTACAAGAGCCTCAGGACTCACCCTACCAGGATCAAGAACAGTTACTACCCCTCAACCATCAGGCTCTTCAACAAAAAGGGACAGCTAAACTCATTTAAGGACTCTGTTATATTGTTACTTCATGCTCGTTATTTATTGCTATTTATTTATGCCTGCATTTGCAGTTTGTTTACAGTTTACAGTTACTGTTCTATAGATTTGCTAAGTATGGCCTGCAGAAAAAAGAATCTCATGGTTGTATGTGGTGAAATGTATGCACCCTGATAATAAATTCTACTTTGAACTTTGAACGAGGCCTCGAACTCTGGACTCACTGGTGACAGGACATTCCCAGCAATCTGTGAATCCATGGTTCCTCCTGCCTGCCTGGTACACCGACTCTGGAACCTGCAGACAACTCTGTGACCTGGGGAGAGGGGCCTTATCCACTCTCTGCCAGTCTGATATCTGACTGTTATGTCTTGTAACTTCAGAACATTCAATTCATTCAAAGAAAACACAGGAGTCTGAAATACGGGTTTTTACTTTAAGCGGGTGTGCATGTATGAAATTAACATATTTTACATATAACCCATAAGTAATTATTTAAACAAGAATGCTCAATCAAACCATATATATATATATTTATATATATATATATAGTTCCACTATTAATACCTAAAGATTTAATCTCTGTGGAGGCTTTCTTACTTTTCTAGGATAACGTCATTCCTGACAAGGAGGGTCATTCTGCTTGCAGGTGAGGCATGTGGTTGTGAAAACAATCTCAGGTTCTGGATCTTCCTCCATGGTGGTTGTAGAAGCTGATTCTGCAGGAGGTGGCTCTGACACATCTGGACACCTTTCTTCTCCTTTCCTCTCTCTGGATCAACTTCAATCCCTTTTTCTTTCTCACATTCCTTCTCTGTTTCACATCATTCTCTTTCCCATTCACATTCTTTCTCTCCAGCTCCTCCCTCCTTTTTCTTCTAGTTTGTACATCTTGATCCTGGGAAGGTGCATTTAGTTTACTGGAGTATTCTCTTAATCCTTCTATTGCTCTCTTTATGATCTGATCTCTCCTTTTTGGTTTCCCCATCCAGAACATCATTTGACAAATCCTCTGTTTTGTATCTTCATCAACTTCTTAATTTTTGGCCTTCCATTCACCCAACTGGGCTTTGGTCTTTGCATCCACTTTTATAAACAGCTTTCTGTCTCCCACTTCAAATTCATGTAATAGCCTTAATGCATGCAGAGTAGATTCTGGTTCTTTATACTCACAAAGGCCAAGTGTTTACAACTTTTCTAAAGCTCTTTTAACTCTCTTCCAGCTTAAAACCCAGCCACACGTTGCAAGTAACTGCCTGATTAATGTATCAGAAGCTTTCTCAGATATGTTGCCAACTAAAACTGCTGTAGTCAGATCTGAGCAGCATGGTCCTTCCTTGGTCCAACCAGAGGCAGACAGGTTGACACCAACACCATTTATCCTCTGATGAGTGAGGGTTCATGGTGTTTGGCATGGAGACAGTTGTGACACCATCCAGTACCTTTCTTAATTTGCTTGCAACTGGCTCTATTACAGGGGATGAGGCATGCAAATGATGGATGGATCTCCAATCAAGTTGCAGTTGTCTCAGCCAATCACGTCCCCACAATGCTGGTCCTTCTATTTTTACCACACACAAGCTCAATTTGATTTGTTGGTTGTTGTATTTCACAGTAACAGATGTAATTCCCACGGAGTTATCCTTTCTCCAGTAAAAGTTCTTAGTTGGATATCTGCAGGCTTCAGCTTGTTATCTTTGAACTGCTGTTCAAACTCATTTTGTGAAATGATTGAAACAACTGAACCAGTGTCCAATTCCATTTTAATTAATTTTATGTTCACTTCTGGTGTAAGCCATATTGCTTGTCTATTGTTACTGTTCACACTGTAAATCAAGGCTACATAATTCTGTGTCATTCTCATCATCAGATTTTTCATCAACAGCATGCAGATTAGTGTTCATGAAGAAGGCCTGAAATGTTGATGGTTTACTCTTTTCCATAGATGCGGCCTGGTCTGCTGAGTTCCTCCAGCATTTTGTGTGTGTTGCTTTGGATCTCCAGCATCTGCAGATTTTCTCGTGTTTGCGATTCACATTAGTGCTCTTTATGAAACTGTAATTTGACTTTTGAGGTTTTTCTCTTCCCTGAGCAGTCTTTTTATTTTTGTCTGCTTGACATGCTCTCTGTGCCCTACTTGGTTGCGTTTTCTACAAGTTTCATCTTTAAATCTATATTTGTTTGGTGTATGTGAACCCCTGCCACAATGGTAACACAATTTGTTCGGCCAGCTATGTTTATGTTGATTTGCTGTAATTTTGTTCAGGCTCACTTTCATTCCTGATTGCAACTCAATTATTTCTCTGTCTGCAAATTTCACTGAAACAGCAATTTTGATTGCTCTTTTCAATGTAAATTGTGCTTTAGTTAGGAGCTGTTTTCTTTTAAGATTCCACGATCTAAACGATCTCTTAGGGTATCATTAAGCCCATTACTGAACTGACAATGCTCAGACAATCTCTTCGATACGCTGAAATGGGCTTCCCTTCTTTTTGATCTGCCTTTGAAACCTAAAGCTTTCTGCAGTCAATAATGGCTGTGGTTCTAAATGTTCCGGCATCTCTTTTACAATATCATGTCACGTGACCGGCAACAATGAATATAGAATTGAATTGAGTCAGGTTTTATAAAACAATCAAACTTTTATTAAACTCTGCTCAATATAAAAAAAATAAACAAATGAAAATCTTAACTGGAAGTAAACTGCTATGCGACCATTTAACAAACCGCCACTCAGTACTAGTTCTTAAAGCGGTAAATGCGAAAACAGTTCTTAAAGCAGTAAATTCAAACACAGTTCTTCGAATGGTAAATCTGAAAGTCCAAGAGATTTATACAGTCAGTTTGGAGAGACTTTCCTGAAGTAAAGAATTCCTCGAAGACACAACATCACACCAGTCCCAGTTGGATCCTGCCTTGTCCGCAAGATTCACAACGATGGAAGTAAAAACGGTTTAAAGGCACTGACCTTTTTCCTCTAGATACTAGTACCTGCACAGCCTTTTCTGCCTCTTTTAGCAGAGGCTATCTCATGCAGATCACTCTTTCTTGAACAAATTCAATAATGGTCGATCCTTTCAACCATCAAACGACTCCTTCAGGTTCCTGTCTTCACTCTCCAATATTACTGAAAAGGTACCAACAAATCTGGCAGAAATTGGTTAAACTGCCGGTCCAGCACTTTTGTACCTTACAATAGAACGTAAAACTCCATTTTAAATCAAAACTGCATCATAAGGCAAATACGCAGCAGAGTCTCTGGCTAACGTTCTAACTGGAAAGCTAGCTGTGTCACCAGGGGTCTACACTTATATACCTGGTGAGAACAGGTCATCACGTGACCTCACATCAGCGGGAAAATTACATCAGGTGACCTCCAAAAGACCATTGCATCATCCTCATAAGACAGTCACAAGATATGCAGGAGGTATGTAACACCTCCCTCCAAAAAAAATTGGTATTTTAAGAGCAAACTTTTAACATTTAATATTTACAAAAAAAATACAAATGTATAAAATTTACAACATACACAGTATACACAGTATCATACAGCACCGTACAAACTAATATACAGTAGGAGTGTTACAAAGGTTAAAATATCACTCCATAAAAAAATTTACATTATACATTTATCATCTAGATAGACAATCAGTGATCAGATTATCTTCACCTTTAATAGGAGTGAGCAAATTGTTATACTCCTGTAACATCAAACTTCCATTTAATAATCTTCTGTTTTTGTTTTTCATCTTACTCAAAAACACTAATGGATTATGATCGGTGTAAACCATGAGTGGTTTCTGAGTAGTACCAACATACACTTCAAAATGTTGTAAAGCCAAAACAAGAGATAATAATTCCTTTTCTATTGTTGAATAATTTCTTTGATGCAAATTAAATTTCTTAGAAAAGTAAGCTACCGGACGATCAACTTCATCACCCTCATCCCTTTGAAGTAACACTGCTCCTGCAGCTTCATCATTAGCACCTACAGCTAATAAGAATGGTTTTTCAAAGTCAGGGGTTGACTACATACTATAGTTTTCAATTTATCAAAGCCCTCTTGACGAGGTTCTGTCCGAACAAACTTTTCATTTTTCTTCAAGAGGTTAGTTAATGGAAGAGAAATATTTGCAAAATCCTTACAAAATTTTCAGTAATATCCTACCATACCCAAGAATCTTCTAAGAGTTTTCCTACCAGTTGAAGTGGGTACTTCTAAAATTGCCTGAACTTTTGCCTGAACAGGAGCTAATTTTCCTTGACCCACAACATAACCAAGGTAGGTCACTGTGGTATGGCTAAATTCACTTTTAGCTAAGTTAATAGTTAAGTTAGCTTTTGAAAGTCTTTCAAATAGTTTCTCCACTGCAATAATATGTGCTTTCCAAGTATTATTTCCTGTAACTAAATCATCAATATAGGCATCTGCTTTTAATCCATGAATCACACTATTAATCATCCTTTGGAAAGTACCCGGTGCATTCTTCATTCCAAATGGAAGAACATTATATTCATATAACCCAGATTGGGTTACAAATGCAGAAATCTCTCTACCTCTATCTGTCGATAGAACGCACCAATAACCTTTTAACAAATCAATCTTTGTAAGGAATTTGACTTGTCCAACTTTATCCACACAATTGTCTGCCCTAGGGATTGGATATGCATCAGTTTTTGTCACAGCATTCACCTTCCTGTAATCTGTACAAAACCTAATACTATTGTCTGGCTTAGGCACCATAACACACGGTGAACTCCAATTCAAATTAGAATGTCTAATAATATCATTTTCTAACATATAGAAACATAGAAACATAGAAAATAGGTGCAGGAGTAGGCCATTCAGCTCTTTGAGCCTGCACTGCCATTTATTATGATCATGGCTGATCATCCAACTCAGAACACCGCCCCTGCCTTCCCTCCGTAGCCACAAGGGCCATATCTAACTCCCTCTTAAATATAGCCAATGAACTGGCCTCAACTGTTTTCCGTGGCAGAGAATTCCACAGATTCACCACTCTCTGTGTGAGGAAGTTTTTCCTAATCTCGGTCCTAAAAGGCTTCCCCTCTATCCTCAAACTGTGACCCCTCGTTCTGGACTTCCCCAACATCAGGAACAATCTTCCTGCATCTAGCCTGTCCAATCCCTTTAGGATCTTATAGGCTTCAATCAGATCCCCCCTCAATCTTCTAAATTCCAACGAGTACAAGCCCAGTTCATCCAGTCTTTCTTCATATGAAAGTCCTGCCATCCCAGGAATCAATCTGGTGAACCTTCTTTCTTGTTCAGCAAGTTCACATTTTTCCCTATTCATCCGATACGGATGTTGTTTTATGGGTTTTGCATCTCCAACATCTACATAATGCGAAGCTGCGGTGGTTCTTCTAGGAACATCTGGAAATAAATCCCTATATTTAAAAATTAACTGTTTCATCTGCTCTCTCTGCTCTGGCTGTAAATGAGCTAATTTCTCATCAATATTTTCCAGAATTTTTGAGTTTGGTAACCTGGCAGAAATAATGTTGGGTTTAAAATGAGTTTCAGATGAATCGTCCATTAAGTTTTTAGAAAGATCAGACTCATTATTCACCACAACAGTCATAGTAGCAGCTTCTCTCTCATAATATGGTTTTATCATATTTATATGACATAGCTGTGTTGGCTTTCTTCGATCTGGGGTTTTAATCATATAATCCACATCATTTACTTTAGATTTAATCTCATAAGGACCATGAAATTTAGTTTGTAACGGGTTTCTTTGCAACGGAAAAAGAGCCAACACCCTATCTCCAGGCTTAAATGACTTCATTCTAGCGTCTTTATCATACCAAGTTTTCATCTTCCCTTGAGCCAATTTTAAATTTTCCTTGGGCAAGCTACAGCTTTATGTAATATTTCTTTAAATTTTGAAACATAATCCAACAAATTAGTGTGTACCTCTTTATTAGTCTACTGTTCTTTCAACAAGGCCAAAGGTCCCGGAACTCTATGTCCAAACACAAGTTCAAAAGGACTAAAACCTAATGATTCCTATACTGCTTCCATACTGCAAAAAGTAATAAATGTACGCCTTCATCCCAGTCCTTTTCATTTTCCAAACAATACGTCCTAATCATATTTTTAAGGGTGGAATGGAATCTCTCCAAGGCTCCTTGCGACTCTGGATAATATGCAGTTGAGGTAATCTGTTTTGCTCCCAGTTTAGAAACTATCTGCTGAAAAAAATCTAGACATAAAATTACTACCTTGATCAGGCAACCCAAATTAAGTAAAGAATTTTATTAGAGCCTTTGTCACAGTTTTGGCTGTTATATTCCGAAGAGGTATTGCCTCTGAAAACCTAGACGCTGTGCACATAATGGTCAACAAATATTGATGTCCAGATTTAGTTTTATTCAATGGGCCTACACAGTCTATAATAACTTTGGGAAATGGCTCACCAAATGCTGGAATTGGTTGCAGTGGGGCCACTGGAGTAACTTGATTAGGTTTACCCATGATTTGACACGTATGACACATTCTGCAAAATATCGCCACATCTTTTCTTAAACTAGGCCAGTAAAATGTTTAAAAGACTAGTTCATAGTTTTCTTCACACCTAGATGGCCACCCAAAGGAATACTATGAGCCATAGTTAAAATCTCAATTCAATAAACTTTAGGAACAACTACCTGATGATTAACTTCCCATTCCTCACTTGCAGGAATTGTAGGTGATCTCCACTTTCTCATTAATACCCCCTTTTCAAAATAATATCCTACTGCCACTTTCTCAATTTCACTATCTGGAAGAACTTGTTCCTTTAATTTAACTATCTCAGGATCTCTACCCTGCTCTGCTATCATCTCCTTCCGAGATAAAGATAAATCTTCATGGTCAGACAAACTACCAAAATCCTGATCAAATAATGAAGATAAGAAAGATTCTGACACATCCTCAAAATTTGCAACCCGAGTGAACAGCCATGGGAAACAACCTCATCCTGTACCTCAGTCTTCTTAGCCATAGCTCGGGTTACAACACAGGAAGAATCCATGTTAGAATCCCTCTGTGGTTCCTCAGAAATAGGCTTTATTGTCAAATGTACTTCAGGAAAAACTTGTCCACCTGCTAAGTCATTCCCTAACAATAGAGCAACATCATTTACAGGTAAAATGGATTGTAGTCCTACTTTAACAAGCCCTGCAACTAACCCTGACCTTAAATTTACTCTATGTAAATGTACTGGCATAAGGGCACTCCCAACTCCTCTTATATAGTTTACCTCACTAATGTCAGACTCATCACTAAACTGTAGAACACTGTCTAACATTGGTGATTGGGAAGCTCCAGTATCTCTAAGTATTCTTATTGGTATAGGATTGGATTCCTCTTTCAAGGATACAAATCCCTCTGTTATAAAATGTTCATATTCCCTCTTAACTTGGTCAGACTCTGACAAAGCTTCATTAGTATTTATCGAACTCTGTGGATTTACAGGCTTTTCAATATGCTGTACACAAGCATCTGGGACTACTTCCTTCTCTTTCTTTTTCAATCGGAAACAGTTAGCTATTACATGTCCAAGTTTCTTACAATAATTACAAATAGGACCAAAATGTCTTTCCTTCGCATGTCTCCCTTCATCCTTACCTTTCTCACTAACTTCAGATTTAATTTCTGGTTTACCTTGACTCTCTGTGCTATTTTTCCTTTTAAAAGTCCTACCTGGAGAAAATTTATTTTTATGAATTAAAGCATACTCCTCAGCTAATTTAGCAAACTCCTGCAATGTAGCAGTGTCCCTTTCATTTAAGTATGTCCTCACTTCAACAGGATTGCTTCTTTTAAATTCCTCCAGTAAAATCAACTCTTTTAATTTATTATATTCCCCGTTCACATTTTCAGAGGAAACCCATCTCTCAAAGCATACTGATTTCTGGCAGGCAAATTCCACATAAGTTTTTTCCACAGACTTCTTCAAATTTCTGAATCTTTCTCTATACGCCTCCGGGACTAACTCATACGCTTTCAATATATGCTGCTTCACAGTATCATAATCAAGTGCTTGCTCAGCATTTAAAGCTGTATAAACTTGTTGTGCCTTGCCTTTAATTACACTTTGTAACATCACTGGCCATTGCTCTTTCGGCCACTCTAAACTCAGAGCAACAATTTTGAAATGCTGGAAATATTTATCCACTTCTGTCTCACTAAATGGAGGAGCCAAAATAACCTCACGACTAGCTACAAACTGTTTCCTAGAACCAGAAGACTGATTTCCCATCCTTAATTTCTCCATCTCTAGCTCAAATTTCCTCAGGTTTTCAGCTTCTCTTTCTTCAAATTCCCTTATTTTATTTGCCTCTCTTTCAGCCATTTCTGCTTTAAATTTCTCAAACTCTATCTGTTCTCTAACTGCATTTCCAGACTACTCATTGGAAACCTCCCTAACACCTCATCATCAAACTTTCCCAAACTTATATAATGCTCAGCAGTTTTTCTCTGAATTATGGGCTTTGTTGTACCCTTCATAATTCCTTTAATATCCAACCTACTAGCAATCTCCAACACCTCAGGTTTTCTCGCATTTGCTAAAAACTCCGGGTCAGGCGAATCCATAAAGTCGTCGATATTCACTGCTGCCGAATACCACTCACACACCAATCCATCAGAAGAATCAGGTACACACGAGGAAATCTGCAGATGCTGGAATTTCAAGCAACACACATAAAAGTTGCTGGTGAATGCAGCAGGCCAGGCAGCATCTCTAGGAAGAGGTACTGTCGATGCTGAGACCCTTCATTAGGGTATATCCTTTTCCAAATCAGGTTGATACTTAAACAAGCAAATAAGCTCAGAAAATGGAATGATCCCAGATGAGCCCCCAATTTTATGTCACGTGACCGGCAACAATGAATGTAGAATTGAATTGAGTCAGGTTTTATAAAACAATCAAACATTTATTAAACTCTGCTCAATATAAAAAAATAAACAAATGAAAGTCTTAACCAGAAGAAAACTGCTATGCGGCCATTTAACAAACCGCCACTCAGTACTCAGTACTCTAACTGGAAAACTAACTGTGTCACCAGGGGTCTACACTTACATACCTGGTGAGAACAGGTCATCGGCGGGAAAGTTACATGAGGTGACCTCCAAAAGACCATTACATCATCCTCATAAGATGATATCCAGGAGGTATGTAACAATCAGGAGAGCTTATTTTTGTAGGTTTAGTTGGAGCAGTCAAGCTTCAATGCAAACTATATGCCTTTAACCCTAATATGCTCTGCAAAATTGGCTCTCAGTTCCTTATGATTATTATTTCATTTGCTTCAACATACTGTTCCAATAGCTCAGTATACATGAGCCAATAATCCGTTGTGTAATCAAACCTGTCAATCTTGCCGATGTAACCAGTCATTTCTAATTTTTAAATAATTAGTATCACTCGGTACTCACAGTTTATGAACACTGAATTCTTCCCTTTAGTGCCATAAAAAAATTAATCGCACCTTCCCTTCTGAAGAATAGGTGTTGACTGCTTTTGTTTTAAAATTGACCGCTGCTATACATGCTTGGCTGTTGGGTGTCTTTTTTACTGGTTGATGCTCCTGCTGCGTTTTATTTTATTTCAAATGTCTGGCTGCATTTAACAGGTTGGTAGCCATCTCAGGTTCACTTAAAAATATCATAGTTGTAACTTCAAAACATTAAATTATTTCAAAGAAAACACGGGGATCCGAAAATACGGATGTATTTCAAGTTTTTATTTTAAGTAAAGTGTGCACATATCACATGGTAGTGTGATGACATGTGCAATTAACATATTTTACATATAACCTATAATTAATTATTTAAATAAACAAGTTTGCAAATCAAACAATAAATATACAAGATTTCTCAGATTTTATTGAAATATTAAATACACAACACTGACCACATCACACCCGCATTGCTGGTCTTTGAATGTGGAATAAAGACTTAGATTGACCGCTAATTTCCCCCATATCCCTATCCCTTAAACTCTAACCTGACCCCTAACTCCTTCTCTGTTCCCAAACCACCCTTATGAACCTAAAATACAAATTAAAAAAAATTCAAAAAACAATAAAATCTGAGCTGTGTCTTAATGAGACATCTTGCACTGTCTGCAGTAAGTATTACAATAAGATGATCAGTAGGTGTGTATTCACTAGTTCATAGCATGACAATTTCCCAGAGTATTTAGGATGAGTATGGAAGAAATTGATATCAATCAATATTCTGACAAATATCAGCAAGCTTATCCTTGCTGGCATAATTATGATGTCCCTTGGATTAGAGCTGGATGATGATCAGGGTTCTCCACTTTTGAATGGAACAATGAAGAGGGTAGACACACAGAGTGTAATTTCCACAGAATTCAAAAGTTGTGATCAGTGGAGGGAATGATGTGTTCTAAATTTTAGTTCTATTTCTACATTTTAATATCTTACTCATTTTAATTTTAACTCCCAGCATCTTTTAGAGTTCCTATCAATTGTTGACTGCCTTTTGGAATAGGTTAAGAATTAATCAGCTGGTTGTCATAACCGGTTTCATGAATCGGAGATAATTATTAATAATAGCAGCTTCTTCTTATCATGTCCATGGAAAGTCTATACATGGCCCAGCCAGAACTGGACATGTTTTTGTGCCTTGCTGTTGAATTCAGCAAGGACAGGGTTCTTCTAGTGATGGGCATTGCAGGAGATATTGCATAGTTTGTGGCTCAGTTCCACATTCACAAGTTGTCGGGCTGGTTGTATATCCCCATTTGCTTAGTGATACCTTTGAATGACCTACACCAGTCCTAAGTCTGTTAAGGCACTTCCAGGTCGCCCAGTTGCAATTAGCTCCCTGGGGGAAGGCTTTCATCGGGTGAAATTTCCATCGTTGGGGGTTGTTTGAGACTGGAGAGCCGGGCTTTCCACAAGGCGATGCGGGCTTCAGATGGGGTTGATTGTAATGGAACAACACTGTACATGAAGCTCTTCCTTGACTTTAGGAGGCTGGGTGTAGGTGTATGACCATGTAGAGGGTGCCTCTCATCTGATGTTTGATGGAGTCATTCTTTCTTGCTGGCTACCATTCTTCTTATATCGGGGGAGCGTGATACATAGAACATACGTCACCCCAGACTACCCTAAGGTGTACCCCTGCCTATTAGGTGTCAAAAATAATGACAGTGTTGCTCACTGCACTGTTTGCAACAGTGACTTTTCTATTGCCCATGGTGGGTTAAATGACTGTAAAAGACATGTTGAGGTGAGTTTAACAGGTGTCATTCACATAGCTAACGTTATTAAACTAGCTGGCTTTATTGATGTCCTACGTGATGAGGCCAAACTCCCTGTAGACTTGCTTAAAGTTGTAATAGAATAAAAAAAATGACTCCATGACAATATAATATAATATAATTGTGAATCTTGTGAATCTGATGTCTTGCAAAATTAACAAATTCATTGACACAGACTGCTATGAGGTTGAGACTTCTGGCAAAATGCTCAAATCTGCCAAGCAAGCCACATCACAGTACAAGGAAAGTTTGCAAAAGAAATAGAAAAGCTATTAATTGTTGTGTTCTTTCATAATCAAATGTCCTGTATATGTACACCCTTGGAGGTCGACTGGGGGGGGGGGGAATATGGGGTTGCGGGGGGTGGGGTGGTGGTGCTACCTCCCTGAATTGAGTTTTTGCAGGGTGGGATGTCTGATAGACTGAACAATTGTTCTGCTTGTCATTTTATTTACACTCTTGAAGGAGTGATAGAGAATTGGTTGGTACCACCTTAAGAATTGTAACTTGATCAGCAGTTCTCTGTTCATGACACAATCTTTCTCCTTGTGGAGGCTTTCGGAAAGCCGATGTGTCTCTCATAGAAACATTGCTTTGAATATTATAAGTTCTTTTTTTAAAAAAACAAAATATCTTTGATGGAAATAACAGCTAGCATCCAGTATCTTAGTGAATGAATGAAAGATACTAAGCTGATGCCCAAACGGGAATACGCAATCACTTTACAACAGGATTTTCCGAATGTCTATGGATCAAGGTCAGCTGAAGTGCAGCCACAGAACTGGCAGCTCGAATGCCTTGAATTACACTCAGAACATAGAGACATTATAAATAAGAAACTAATTGCCAAAAGGTACAAATACGGTGGTTCTCAAGTTACAAACAATCTGACATGCAAATTCTCTCATACATCTTTAAAAACAGTTTTTCAAGCTGATAATAGTAATAAAGTGTTTCTGGTGTACATTAATGACTGGATGTGGTATATATTTCATTAGTTTAATTATGAGCAGTGATAGGGTGATTATTCACTGAAGTGCATGTAGAACAATGATACCTGAGAAACAGATGTTTTCTATAGGTCATATGTTAACTTGACGACTCTCTGTATTGGGCAGACATTGACAAAAGTCTTGAAAGATTAGCTGTCAATACGTACAATCTGCTAAAAGTCTAGAACAAAACCATCAAAATGCTCTCCAAGATGGATTGGAGGTGGGTGACAAGATTATTTCAGAGGGTCGATTTTAATTTTCATCAAAATAGAAGCAACAAATTTTATAGTCCTTATCAAATTTCATTCTAATTGGATTGAAGTTAGATATGAAGAGTCATGTATCACAGCAGAATGTAAAAATTGGGAGCTGAGTCTTAGTTTTGCAGCCCATGGAACATCTTAAACCTGATAGCATAAATATTGATTTCTCCTTCCAGTAAGCATATTTTCCTCCCCCTTCCCTCTTCTTCTATTCCCCACTCTGGCCTCTTACCTCTTCTCACCTGCCTATCGCTTCCCCCTGGGTCCCTTTCCCTTCCCCTTTCTTCTATGACCCACTCTCCTCTCCTATCAGATCCAATAGGTTGAGTGAACTCGGCCTTTTCTCCTCGGGGCGATGGAGGATGAGAGGTGACCTGATAGAGGTGTACAAGGTAATGAGAGGAATTGATCGTGTAGCTAGTCAGAGGCTTTTCCCCAGGGCTGAAATGGCTAGCACGAGAGGACATAGTTTTATGATGCTTGGAAGTAGGTACAGAGGAGATGTCAGGGGTAAGTTTTTTACGCAGGGAGTGGTGAGTGCGTGGAATGGGCTGCCGGCGGCGGTGGTGGAGGCAGAAACGATAGGGTCTTTTAAGAGACTCCTGGATGGATACATGGAGCTTAGAAAAACAGGGGGCTATGGGTAAAGCCTAGGTAGTTCTAAGGTAAGGACATGTTCGGCACAGCTTTGTGGATCGAAGGGCCTGTATTGTGCTGTAGGTTCTCTATGTTTCTATGTTTCCTTCCTCTCTAGCGCTTTACCTTTCCCACCCAGGCTTCACCTATCACTTCTATCTACCTAGCCTCCTTCCTCTTCCCCCATTTTTTTATTCTGGCATCTTTCCCCTTCCTTTTTAGTCCTGAAGAAGGGTCTCAGTACAAGACATCGACTGTTTATTCATCTCCATAGATGCTGCCTGACTGGCTGAGTTCCTCCAGCATGTTGTATGTGTTGCTTTGTATTTCCAGCATCTGCAGACTTTCTCATGTACCTGAAAGCATGGTGTCAAATTACAGACCTAAATTCACATCATATAGTTTGACGACATGAGATGCAACAGTAGAAGCATTCAAAGGTCAAAGGTCCAATTTAATGTCAGAGAAATGTACTGTATACAATATATATCCTGAAATACTTTTTCTTCATGAATAGCACCATACCCTTTAGAGCCTACATGTCCTCTTAGAAGTCTTGAAGAGGTAAGTTTAACTATAAACCCCCGGTTAACCAATTTCAAGAGTTGTACAACACTATATTTTACCTCAGAATTAACTCCAAGAAAGCTGCTGTTCTGTTGACTGTAGCATGTGCACCATTGAAGTTCATTACAGCCCAGTTTGGAGTAGACAATGGAAAGACATAGCTGAAACACAAACAACAGTTTAATTTACATTGTAAGAACTCACTGAAATGATGCAACGAGAAGCAGTTAAGACAGATGGTCAAATAAGACTGCTGTGTTCAGTATGCAAGTATGACACACTGAAGCAGAACATTAATAAGATACTAAAATATGCCTTTCTCAACACAAAAATCAGGGTAGAGCAGGTACACAGAAATGCTGTGTTCCCCCTGCAGAAGCTAGCAAATCCATCGCCAAACCTCCTGCCGGTCTTCCAAATGCTCATTCATGTGTACGGGGTATCCTTAAGCTGGGTATTCGTAATGTGGGGAGGATCTGTACCGAAGAGCCAGCAGCAAGTTGAATCAGGATATCACATACTGTATGTGATGTAGATCCAAGTGGGAGATCTCAGCCCACAATAAATGAAGTATACCTAATCGCTCCTGGAGATTATCGCCCAGCATCACTGGTTTATAAACAGCCTCCAAATACACAGTTGTTTCTCTGCCTTCCAAGCTTACCCTTCTGCTTTTAAGACTGTTTTTATGATTCAAGATTCTAGATTGCTTAATGTCATTTCCAGTACACAAGCACAAGGGAGAACAAAATAATTGCTACTCTGGATCTGTTGCAGCACAAAAAAACCGGAATAAGATAAAGAACACAATAATCAAAAAACACAATAAATATAAGTACATAAAATAGCTTGTACGTGTAGATTGATTTTATGTCCATAAAGTGACACTAGACACAGGAGTGGCTGTACATAAGGTGAGTGACAGGAAACGATAAAGTAGTGATGGTTGGGGGGGGGTTTGTGGAGAGTTGGGTTCGTGGGTGGAGGTGTTGATCAGCCTTACTGCTTGGGGAAAGAAACTGTTTATGAGTCTAGTCATCCTAGCATGGAATTTACATAGCCTCCTCTCCGATGGGAGTGAGACATGAGCAGGGTAGGTGGGATCTGTCATGATGTTGTTGGGTCTTTTCTGGAGCCTTTCTGTATATCTGTCCTTGGTGCCGATGATGTGTTGAGCAGTTTTCTCTACCTATTGTAGAGCTTTCCTGTCTGCCGCAGTACAGTTTCTGTACCATGCTGTGATACAGCACGTTAGGATGCTCTCTACTGTGCATCTGTAGAATGACGTGAGCTCCTTTATAAACCCTCTACCTTCTCAATCCGCTTCTACCTTTTTCAACTATGAAACCGCTGTGAGGTTGCCTTCACCTTGCCAAATTAGTTTAACTACTGTGCAATGTCATTAGCATACCTCCCATAAAAATATTTGGCTTTGGTTATGTTGAGGAGTAACCCATTTCATTTGTGTAGATCCTATCTCTCGCATTTATCTCAGAACAAACCCTAATTCACTGTCGCTGGCCGAATCAAAGGTGGTGATGAATCGGCATATCAGAGGGAGATTGAAAATCTGGCTGAATTGTGCCACAACAACAAACTCTCACTCAATGCTATCAAAATCAAAGAGCTGATTGACTATAGGAGGAAGAAACTGGAGGTCTATGAGCCAGACCTCATCAGAGGATCGGAAGCAAAGAGGATCAGTAACCTTAAATTCCTTGGTATTATCATTTCAGGGGATCTGTCCTGGAACCAGCATGTGAGTACCATTACAGAGAAGGTATGGCAGCGCCTCTATTTTTGTAGAAGTTTGCACAGATTTGTCATGCCATCTAAAACTTTGACAAACTTCTTTAGATGCACTTGGAGGGCATCCTGACTGGCTCTCAAAGTAAATTCAAATTTCAAAGTAGTGGTTCGTCCATCGTCGTCGATGAAGACCTCGACACCATTAGTCACTTTGAGACTAGATGCAGTGTGTCCGAAGATGACTGGTCAGGCCAATTCGGGCACGGAATGTCCTGGCACATGTTTGGCAGACATGTGTAGGCACTGCAGTTGTTGCACTGGTGGCTCGGGACTTGTGCAGCTCGCGCTTATGTTGTGCTTCAGCAATGCGCCTTGCTTGGTAAGCCTGACAGCCCTTGTGGGTGAGGCCGCGCCAGGTAGGGCGGTTTTGTGCCAGCATTTCCCAAGAGGTCGTGTCTATGCCAAATGACTTCAGGGAGGCCTTTAGTGTGTCTTTCTAACGTTTCTTCATCCCCGCCCCCCCCCCCCCCCCCATGCGTGCTTCTTCTAGCAGAGAGTTCCCCAAAAGGAGCTGCTTGGGTGTGCGCTCGTCCCACATGCGGCTGACATGACCTGCCCACCGGGTCTGTGCTCTCATCAGCAGTGTGTGGACTGATGGCAGACTTGTTCTAGAGAGAACTTCAGTGTCTGGTACTTTAACTTGCCATCTGATGCCTAATATTCTGCGAAGACAAGTCATGTGGAAATGGTTGAGCTGTCTTGCATGCCTTCGATACACAGTCCACGTTTCACAGGCATATAGGAGGGTAGTGAGTACCACAACTCTGTAGACCTTCAGTTTTGTTGCTGGACTGATTCCTCGACGTTCCCATACAGTGGAGTGCAGTCTACCGAAAGCAGAACTTGCCTTTGCTATTCTTCAGTTAACTTCTGTATCAATAGTCACATTTCAAAGTAAATTTATTATAAAAGTACATATAATGTATGCCTCCATGTACTACCCTGAGGTACATTTTCTTGCAGGCACTCACAGTAGATACAAAGAAACACAATAGAATCAATGAAAAACTGCACACAAAGATGGACAAACAACCAACGTGCAAAGGAAGACAAACTCTGCAAATACAGGGAAAAACATGAGTTGCACAGTCCTTGAAAATGAGTCCATAGCTTTTGGAATAGTTCAGTTTTGAGGTGAGTGAAATTATTCAAACAAAGTTTGAGGGTATTGTAGATACAAAGTTTGGGGGTAATGACACCAAGGTTAGGCGTGTTGTGGATAGTGTGGAGGGCTGTCAGAGGTTACAGCAGGACATTTGTAGGGCTGAGAAGTGGTAGATGGAGTTCAACCTGGATAAGTGTGAGGTGGTTCATTTTGGTAGGTCAAATATGATGGCAGAATATAGTATTAATGGTAAGACTCTTGGTAGTGTGGAGGATCAGAGGGATCTTGGGGTCCGAGTCCATAAGACACTCAAAGCTGTTAAGCAGGTTGACTCTGTGGTTAAGAAAGCATACGGTGCATTGGCCTTCATCAATCGTGCAAGTGAGTTTAGGAGCCGACAGGTATTGTTGCAGCTATATAGGACCCTGGTCAGACTCCACTTGGAGTACTGTGCTCAGTTCTGGTCACGTCACTTTAGGAAGGACGTGGAAACCATAGAAAGGGTGTAGAGGAGATTTACAAGGATGGTGCCTGGATTGGGGAGCATGTCTTATGAGAATAGGTTGAGTGAACTTGGCCTTTTCTCCTTGGAGCGACAGAGGATGAGAGGTGACCTGATAGAGGTGTATAAGATGATGAGAGGCATTGATCATGTGGATAGTCAGAGGCTTTTTCCCAGGGCTGAAATGGCTAGCATGAGAGGGCACAGTTCACAGTTTTAAGGTGCTTGGAAGTAGGTACAAAGGAGATATCAGGGGTAAATTTTTTATGCAGAGAGTGGTGAGTGCGTGGAATGAAGCTGCCGGCAATGTGGTGGAGGCAGCTATGATAGGGTCTTTTACGAGACTCCTGGACAGGTACGTGGAGCTCAGAAAAATAGAGGGCTATGGGTAACCCTAGGTAATCATGTCTCTACAGCCCTCCATTTTCCCCATCAGCCATACACTTATTGGCACTAACTTCCTATTTCCTATCTTACACCCTCTTTCTCACTATGATTCAAATAAGATGTTCTTTATTCTTCTAGATAGAATTTTTGAGAACCCTTTCACTTCTCTGACTAAACTGTCCTTGAAGTGCCCTTGCCAATTCCCCAAATAATACATGCTTGGAAGCAAATGGATAGAGAGGCCTTAATGTTGGTACTGTCCTGATGTACAGCTACTTGTGCAATTAGCAACTTTAAAGAGCACACAATGTTAAAATCATTGTAGTACCTAAAAGAAATCAGAAATTAGTTGATATTTTTCTTAAAATATTACAGACAGGAATCCTTCCTATGACTGAACATGAATTAGAATTAAAATTAAAACTGTTAGCTAGAACATTGGGTTCCAAAATGGTCATGTTGTCCTTAAAATCAGCATCATATCTTAATTGACATTGTCTAGCTGTTCTGTATTTTTCCAACAACCTCACAAGTATCAGAGATGCCATAGAACTGTCTCATAAATTGAAACTGATTTGACACCATAGCATAAACACCATAAAACTGATTTTTATGAATTCAGATTCTATGCTGAATTTGCAAGTTACAGTTTTGCTCCTTTAGCATCATGATTACATTTGCACATCACTTGAAAATGATCATAAATTTACCAACTATTCATTATAGTATTTATAATAGTCACTTTCCTTTCCATTGTTTTTATACTAATTGGTTCAAGATTACATTATATTTGAAACATTCTGTGTAGCTAATGGCTTTGTATTAACTATGGCTTCATGCTGCTCTGTTCCTCCCACTGTAACTGGAGGAGATATGGCAATCAAATTCTCTGAATCTGGGAGCTTCAATAGATTTTTGGTAGATGACGGATGAAACCTATCTTGCTGAGTGAGACATGAATGAAACTGCAGGTGATATATGATAAAATGCGGTGCATAGACTAATCAGTCCTGACCTTTCTCTCCATGATGTCACACGGATGCAGGTGGCTTGTTACTGAAATTCCCAGATACAGAGAAAAGGACTGTGCATTGTCAGGAGTAACAGAGTCTTTTTATCTTTTCCATCTGTGTGGTCCTGACTGTGATTTTGTTGGACTTCAGCCATCGCAACCCTATGCCCTCCCTGATAGCTTTTTTGTACAGCAGCCATCTGTTTAATTAGCCTGCAGGCTTGTTTTTTTCCTTCAGTATCCTTTCTCCAGGTTAGTATCTTCAATTCCCAATGTATAAATGATTTTCTTCCAATAGATTAAAGTTAGCAGTGATAATAGATAATAGTTTATACTGTATGTTAGGGAAAGAAAGTTTGGCTCCAGTTTTTGAAGCAAGGATTTTTTAAAAACTCAGTAATCTCTTCTTGACTATCAGTTACTATTTCAACTAAAAACATTTGACATCTGGTCTACAAAGAGGACAATTGACCAAGGTATCTTTGATTGAAACAAAAAAGCTAACAGGCTCATTGGATTGGTACAGTTTCAAAGTCGACTGAAAGGTTCTCTCATCGCCAGCAAATAGAAAAGACTTTCTTTACCCAGCCACCCAGCCTTCCAAAAGTGAGTTCCTTGGACGTTAGTCTTGCAACTCTTAATGCTGAAGGGCTAACACATATAACTAAAAATAATCAGCAATTCTGAATGGCATCCAATTATCAAATTAATCTTTCAACATGTTGAAGGTTCTGAGTAAATTGATTTTGCATTAATCCTTACACTGGCACATAGACTCTCAACAGTGTCCTGTACAAAAATGTTGAGTTGAAGATATGACTAATGGAGGCAATCAACCGGCCAGTAACAACACGAAAGCTCGGAATCTTCAAAAACGCTTGGTGTAGAAGTTCAATTTGCTAAAATGATGCATACTACAATGAAGATTGAGCGAGTGAATCATATTAGCCCAGCGTTTATCTACACACTACCAATCACAATATTTTGCCCATTAATGTACCAAGTTAATTTAATAACTTAAGGAATTCTTACTACCAAGGGTCTCTAGCAGGAGCCAACTGAAGTAAAGCTTGAAAGCTGAAACTCATCACCTTCAACCACTGCTGGAAGTTCAGAATCAGGTATAATCTCACTGGCATGTGTCATGAAATTTGTTGTTTTTGTAGCAGCAGTACAATGCAATATGTACATAATAATAAACGGTGAATTACAGTAAATACATATATAATAAGTAGTTAAGCAGTGTAACAGAGTAGTGAGGTAGTGTTCGTGGGTTCAATGTCCATCAGATATCGTATGGCAGAGGGGAAGAAGCTTTTCCTGAATTGTTGAGTGTGTATCTTCGGGCTCCTGAAGCTCCTTCATGATGGCAGCAATGAGAAGGGGACATAGAATATAGAACATAGAATAGTACACACAGTACAGGCCCTTTGGCCCACAATGTTGTGCTGACCCTCAAACCCTGCCTCCCAATAACCCCTCACCTTAAATTCCTCCATATACCTGTCTAGCAGTTTCTTAAACTTCACTAGTGTATCTGCCTCCACCACTGACTCAGGCAGTGAATTCCATGCACCAAACACTCGCTGAGTAAAAAACCTTCCTCTAATATCCCCCTTGAACTCCCCACCCCTTACCTTACAGCCATGTCCTCTTGTATTGAGCAGTGGTGCTCTGGGGAAGAGGCACTGGCTATCCACTCTATCTATTCCTCTTAATATCTTGTACACCTCTATCATGTCTCCTCTCATCCTCCTTCTCTCCAAAGAGTAACGCCCTAGCTCCCTTAATCTCTGATCATAATGCATACTCTCTAAACCAGACAGCATCCTGGTAAATCTCCTCTCTACCCTTTCCAATGCTTCCACATCCTTCATATAGTGAGGCGACCAGAACTGGACACAGTACTCCAAGTGTGGCCTAACCAGAGTTTTATAGAGCTGTATCATTGCGTCGCGACTCTTAAACTCTATCCCTCGACTTATGAAAGCTAACACCCCATAAGCTTTCTTAACTACCCTATCCACCTGTGAGGCAACTTTCAGGGATCTGTGGACATGTACCCCCAGATCCCTTTGCTCCTCCACACTACCAAGTATCCTGCCATTTACTTTGTACTGTGCCTTGGAGTTTGTCCTTCCAAAGTGTACCACCTCACACTTCTCCAGGTTGAACTCCATCTGCCACTTCTCAGCCCATTTCTGCATCCTATCAATGTCTCGCTGCAATCTTTGACAATCCTCTACACTATCTACAACACCACCAACCTTTGCGTCATCTGCAAACTTGCCAACCCAGCCTTCTACCCCCACATCCAGGTCGTTAATAAAAATCACGAAAAGTAGAGGTCCCAGAACAGATCCTTGTGGGACACCACTAGTCACAATCCTCCAATCCGAATGTACTCCCTCCACCATGACTCCCTCCACCCTTCACCTTGCCTTCTGCAGGCAAGCCAATTCTGAATCCACCTGGCCAAACTTCCCTGGATCCCATGCCTTCTGACTTTCTGAATAAGCCTACCGTGTGGAACCTTGTCAAATGCCTTACTAAAATCCATGTAGGTCACATACATTGCACTACCCTCATCTATATGCCTGGTCACCTCCTCAAAGAACTTTATCAGGCTTGTTAGACATGATCTGCCCTTCACAAAGCCATGCTGACTGTCCCTGATCAGACCATGATTCTCTAAATGCCCATAGATCCTATCTCTAAGAATCTTTTCCAACAGCTTTCCCACCAGAGATGTAAGGCTCACTGGTCTGTAATTACCTGGACTATCCCTACTACTTTTTTTGAATAAGGGGACAACATTCGCCTCCCTCCAATCCTCCGGTACCATTCCCGTGGACAACGAGGACATAAAGATCCTAGCCAGAGGCTCAGCAATCTCTTCCCTCGCCTCGTGGAGCAGCCTGTGGAATATTCCGTCAGGCCCCGGGGACTTATCCATCCTAATATATTTTAACAACTCCAACACCTCCTCTCCCTTAATATCAACATGTTCCAGAACATCAACCTCACTCATATTGTCCTCACTGTCATCAAGTTCCCTCTCATTGGTGAATACCGAAGAGAAGTATTCATTGAAGACCTCGCTCACTTCCGCAGCCTCCAATCACACCTTCCCACCTTTATCTCTAATCACTCCTGTCATCCTTTTGTTCTTCACATAATTGAAGAATGTCTTGGGGTTTTCCTTTACCCTACTCGCCAAGGACTTCTCATGCCCCCTTCTTGCTCTTCTCAGCCCCTTCTTAAGCTCCTTTCTTGCTACCCTATATTCCTCAATAGACCCATCTGATCCTTCCTTCCTAAACCTCATGTATGCTGCCTTCTTCCACCTGACTAGATTTTCCACCTCACTTGTCACCCATAGTTCCTTCATCCTACCATTCTTTATTTTCCTCACTGGAACAAATTTATCCCTAACATCTTGCAAGAGATCCCTAAATATCGACCACATGTCCATTGTACATTTCCGTGCAAAAACACCATCCCAATTCACACCTGCAAGTTCTAGCCTTATAGCCTCATAATTTGCCCTTCCCCAATTAAAAATTTTCTTGTCCTCTCTGATTCTATCCTTTTCCATGATAATGCTGAAGGCCAGGGAGCAGTGGTCACTGTCCCCCAGATGCTCACCCACCGAGAGATCTGTGACCTGACCCAGTTCGTTACCTAGTACTAGATCTAGTATGGCATTCCCCCTAGTCGGCCTGTCAACATACTGTGACAAGAATCCGTCCTGGACACACTTAACAAACTCAGTCCCATCCAGACCCTTGGAACTAATCAGGTGCCAATCAATATTAGGGAAGTTAAAGTCACCCATGATAACAACCCTGTTATTTTTGCACCTTTCCAAAATCAGCCTCCCAATCTGCTCCTCGGTATCTCTGCTGCTACCGGGGGCATATAGAATACTCCCAATAGAGTAACTGCTCCCTTCCTGTTCCTGACTTCCACCCATACTGACTCAAAGGAGGATCCTGCTATATTACCCACCCTTTCTGTAGCTGTAGTAGTATCCGTGACCAGTAATGCCACCCCTCCTCCCCTTTCCCGGCCTCGCTATCCCTTTTAAAGCACTGAAATCCAGGAATATTGAGAATCCATTCCTGCCCTGGTGCCAGCCAAGTCTCTGTAATGGCCACTACATCATAATTCCATGTATGTATCCAAGCTTTCAGTTCATCACCCTTGTCCCTGATGCTTCTTGCATTGAAGTACACGCACTTTAGCCCTTCTACCTTACTACCTTTACACTCTTTATTCTGCTTCTCTTTCCTCAAAGCCTCTCTATATGTTAGATCTGGCTTTACTCCATGCACTTCTTTCACTGCTCTATCGCTCTGGGTCCCATCCCCCTTGCAAATTAGTTTAAACCCTCCTGAACCATGCTAGCAAACTTACCTGCAAGGATATTGCTCTCTCTCGAGTTCAGGTGCAATCCATCCAATCTGTACGGGTCCCACCTTCCCCAGAGGAGATCCAAATGATCCAAAAATCTAAAACTCTGCCCCCTGTACCAACTCTTCAGCCACGGATTCAATTGCCATCTCCTCCAATTCTTACCATCACTGTCACATAGCACTGACAGCAATCCTGAGAACACCACCCTTGAGGTCCTGTTCTTCTGCCTTCTGCCTAGTTCCCAAAACTCACACTTCAGGACCTCATCCCTCTTCTTGCCTATGTCGTTGATACCAACATGTATCACGACTTCTGGTTGCTTTTCCTCTCGTACTAGGATGTCGTGCACCCGGTCAGAGACATCCCGGACCCTGGCACCCGGGAGGCAACAAACCATGCGGGTGTCCTTCTCACGTCCACAAAATCTCCTGTCTGCTCCCCTGACTATAGAGTCTTCAATGACGACAGCTCTCCTCTTCTCCGTCCCACCCTTCTGCACCACAGGGTCAGACTCAGTGTCAGAGGCCCTGCCACTGTGGCTCACACCTGTCCGGTCATCCCCGCCAACAGATTCCAAGACCGTAAGCTTATTATTCAGGGAATGGCTACAGGGGTGCTCTGCTCTACCTGTCTACTCACCTTCGCTTTCCCCCCTCTGACTGTCACCCAACGACCTGCTTTTGGCAGCATAGGTGTGACTACCTCTCTGTAGCTCTCATCTATGACTGCCTCATTCTCCCTTATGAGTCGAAGGTCATCCAGCTTCTGCTCCAGATTCCTTACACGGTCTTTCAGGTCGCCCAGCCGTATGCACTTCTGGCAGATGTGACTCTGCGGGAGAGGGGAGTTCCCCCAAGACTGCAACATCTTACATGAGAGGCACATCACCGTCTCAGGAGGCATTGTAAAGCCTAACTGGGAACAAGCTCGTCCTCCGCCTCTCGAGTCAAAGCCTCAAAGCTCCACTCCCTCAATGGCCCACTCATTCACTGACCGCTTTCCACACATGTTCTGGGCGATGGGCATCCTTAATGATGGATGCCACCAGTGAGATGCACTCATTGAAGAAGTCCTGGTTGCTATGGAGGCTAGTGGAGCTGACTGAGTTCACAACTTTCTGCCGCTTCTTTAGATCCTGTGCAGTAGCGCCGCTCCCATAGAAATGGGTGAAAATTTGTGAGTGTCTTTGGTGACACATAAAATCTCCTCAAACTCCTAATGAAATATAGTCACTGTAGTGCCTTCTTTTTGTTTGATAAGATTTTAAGTTTTACTGATGCATAGAAAACTAAAGACAGGAACTGATGCCCTGATTCTTGTTCTCATATTCCTTAGCTAAACCAGTAGATTTGAGAAATGCCAGATCGATCAGTCTAAAACGACATCCAAATCAGTATAGAAAAGCAGGTGAATAAATAACAGAAAATAGTTCACCAGGAGCCTTGATGCAGTCCTATAGTCAGGATGAGGGAAGTTATTTCTTCACTTATACATCATAAGCTTCCATTTATCTGCAACATTGACACTCACTGTAGATGCCTACTGACCTGCAGAGTAATTCCAACATACAGTATTGTGTTTTTTATTTCACTCCCGTTGATATGCGGAGGAAACCTGCTGGAAAGGTATGGTTACCATTATATAAAACATACACTTCCAGCATTCATGGACTCACAAGGTTACACAGCACTGAGACAACCCAACTCATCCATACTAACCAAGATGCCTACGTAAGCAAATCTAATTTGCCTGTATTTAGCATTATGTTTCAACCTTTCCCCTCTATGTAAATGTATTTTAAATGTTCTAGTTTCACTTGTCTCTACCACATTCCATATGCACACTTGCCCGAGGGTGACTTACAGGCTAGCAGAGGGAAGGAGCGCCTTACACCTCCTTTGGTAGAGACATATTGTTAGTCCTATTATTGCCAACCTCTTCTTATATCTCAAGACCTCCAGTTTAGGCAACACTCTTGTGAATCTTTACTTCAGACTCTCTGGTTTAATCACATACTTCCGATAGAGCCATGGACAATACAGAATGGATCCAAGCCTTTCAGCCCAACGAGCCATGCTGACCAGGGTGCCCACCCAGCTAGTCCCAATTTCCTGTGTTCCGCCTTATCGTCTTCCCTCCCCATACTTGTCCAATTACTTCATAAATGGCATTATTGTTCCTGCCTCAACCACTTCTCTTGCATCTTGTTGCATATACTCACCATATTCTACATGAAATAGTTGCTCCTCAGGTCCCTTTTAAATCTATCCCCTCTCATCCTACACTTAACCCCTCCTAGATTTGGACTCCTCTACCCTGGAGTAAAGATTGTTACCATCCATCTTTTTGCTGCCTCTCTTAAGTTAAACACTTCTATAATGTTCAAAGTGTGACGAAAAGCCAAGTTATCAGAAGATTGATGCTGATGAGAGAGATAAGAGAGACAAAGAGAGAAGTGTTCAAAATGTTAATGAGAGAGAAGAGAGACTAATGAAAAGAGACACAGTTCCGAGTATTGACAGACCGGTTGCTTTGAACATGAACTGTTTGAAGTTTGATGGACAGGCGATACCCCAGCAGGCGGATAAAAGGAACAGGTTCGCTAAGGCACGACAGACACCACGAGATCACAAGATAACGAGACCCTGGAAGCACGGTGTGCCCCCACAAGTTGGTGAGAGTTTGGAGGTCTGGTCGCGGGACTGACCATAGACGCACTGGGTGAAAAGGTACGATCGGCGAGAACCTGGTGTGTGTGTCCGCCCTTGCCTGGGTGCCGGGTTCACTTCAGAAGAATGATCGTATCTGGAACGGAGGGGTCACAGTCGATGACCTCAGAAGACCGAAAGCTAACTGCGGGGAACATCAAAGGTCTATTTGAATCAGAATTTGCATATTCGCTCTCTCTCTCTCTCTCCAACAACAGGACAGCAATTACTGCGAACTGTACTCAGCTGAACTGAACTCTGCGTCACTTGAGACTGATCATTTTACCCCTAGACTGCGATAGAGCTTGATTGATTCCTATTATCCTAGTTCTGTGTACATGTGTGTTTTATCATTGCTAACCTGTTGCATTTATAGCCTTACGATTAGAGTACTGTCTTACTTATTTCTTTAATAAAACTTTCTTAGTTCCAGTAATCCAGACTCCAACTAAGTGGTCCATTTCTGCTGATTTGGCAACCCAGTTACGGGGTACGTAACATAAGTAATACACACAAAATTCAGGAGGAACTCAGCAGGTCAGGTAGCATCTATAGAAAAGAGTAAACAACTGACGTTTCAGACCACAATCTTTCTTCAGGATTGAGGTGATAAGTGAAGCCAAGTGTGTGGGAAAGGTCAAGGACTGGAGAAGAAGGAATCTGATGGGGAGGAGAGTGGGCCACAGGAGAAAGAAAAGGAGGAGGGGACTCAGGAGGAAGTAATAGGCAGGTGAGAAGAAGTAAAAGGTAAAGTGGGCAATAGAGGAAGGTGAAATTTGTTCACTGGAAGGAGAGATCAATGTTTATGCCATTAGGTTGGAGGCTACCCAGATGGAACATAAGGTGTTGCTCCTCCACCCTGAGAGTGGCCTCGTCTTGGCACAAGAGGAGGCCATGGATCGACACATTGGAATGGGAATGGGAATTAAAATGTTTGGCCACTGTGTAGTCCCAATTATAGTAGATGGAGCGGAGGTGCTTGATGACAGGTCTCATCAACATAGAAGAGGCCGCATCGAGAGCACTGAACATAATAGAGGACCCCAGCAGATTCGCAGGTGAAGTGTTGCCTCAGCTGGAAGGACTGTTTGGGGCCATGAATGGAGGTGAGAGAGGAGGTGTAGGGCAGCTGTAGCACTTAGGCCACAATAATGTTGCCAATAATTCTTCTACGTTCCGAGGAATGAAGATCTAGCATGGTCAACCTCTCCCTATAACCCAAACTCTTTAGTCTTGGCAACATCTTCCTGAATCTTTTCTGCACTCTTTCCATTTTACCAACATTATTCCTATAACAAGGTGACAAAACCTGTACTAAGCACTCCAGGTAGGGTGCGGTAGGTCATGGTAGCATAGAGGTTAGTTTGGGGTGTTCTGGAGTTCAGAGTCCAATTCCAGCGCTGTTCTGTAAGGAGCTTGTATGTTCTCCCCATGGAATGCATGAGTTTTCCCTGAGCGCTCCAGTTTCCTTCCACAGTCCAAAGATGTGATGGTTAGTGGGTTAATTGGTCACTGTAAATTGTCCTGTGATTAGGTTAGGGTTAACTGGGTTTATTGTGGACTGCTGGAGAGGCGTGGCTTGAAGGGCTGGAACAGCCTACTCCGCAATGCATCACTAAATTAAAAAAATAAAAGCACGGCCTCACCCATGACCTCTGCAGTACAACTGCAACATAATGTTCCAATTCCTGTACTCAATGACCTGACTGATTAAGGCCAGCATGCTAAATGCCTCTCTCCCTGTGATGCTGCTTTCAATGCACTATGCACATATTCCCTAACACCATCTGTTCAGTTACAGTTCCTAGTGCCTTATCACTCATAGAATACATTGGGCCTTCGCTGGTTTGACTTTCCAAAATGCATTGCCTCACATGTATCTGTATTGAAATCTATTTAACATTCCTCAGCCCACTTCCATTATTGATCAAGACTCTCATTTACTGTCAAAAACACCTGCTAAATGTGTGTCATCTGCAAATTTACTGATCAAGCCTTCTTCATCCATATCCAAATCATTTCTATAAGTAATGGATAATAATGGAAACAGATCCCTGTAGCACGCCACTATTCACCGTCCTCCATTCAAGAATCAACCATCAACCACCAACACCTGCTTCCTACCTCCAAATCAATTTTGAATCCAGCTAACTTGCTTTCCCTGGATTCTATGGGACCTAACCTTTCAGATTAGCCTGCCATGTGAGACATTGTGAGGCTTTTGTTAATGTGAAAATAGATAACATCCACCACCTTACCCTCATCTACCTTTTTGGTTATTTCTTCTAAGAAAATCTTTAAAAGGTTCATCAAGAATGACTTACCACGCACAAAGTCATGCTGAGTTATTCTAATTAGACTCGGTCTATCTATATGCTGGTAGATTCTGTCCCTCAGAATTGCCACCAGTAAATTCCCTGTTACTAATGCCTGGCTGACCAATCTATAGTTTCTTGGCTTGTCCTAGATTAGAAAACATTAGTCACCTTTCAGTCTTTGGGAACTTCACCTGATGAAACAAATAACTCTGCAAGAGTATCTGCAACTTTCTCTCTAGCTTCCCAGTAAGTCCATGAATGCCCTCAGTCAGACCCTTGGGAATTTATCCACTTTAATGTGCTTTAAAGCTGCTAATAGCTCCTCCCTAGTAATATGAATGTCCTCCAAAACATTTTCACATATTTCCCTTATCTCTTGAGCAACCATGATTTCCTTCTCACTGAGGAGAAATGTTTATTAAAAATCCCACCCATTTCCTGGGATTTGAAACATAGACAGAGCTGCTGATATCTAGGAGATCTACTCTATCCCTAGCCACCACATTATTCTTAATATAACCATAGAATCTCTTGGGATTTTCCTTAACCTTACTTGTCAGTTCCATCTCATAACCTCTGTTTACCCTCTTAAGAGCATTCTTAATCTTTTAATAGTCATCAAAGGATTTACTCATCCCTAAACACATAAACTTTCTTTTTCATTCTTGACCAGTGCTTCAATGTCTTTTGTCAGCAAGGGTTCTTCAAACTTAACAGGTTTACCCTTCACCCTTACAAGAACATGTTGTTCCTGGACACTTGCTATCACACTCTTAACGTCCTCCCACTTGCCTTTCTCTTCAAACTGGTTTACCCAATCAACTTCTGCTAGAACCTGACTAATTCTCCTATTGGCCCTACTCCAGTTTAGGACTCTAACCAGTCCTATCCTTTTCAATCACTATCTTCAAACTGATGGAATTATGTTCACCAGTGTCAAAGTGCTCCCTGACTGGTACTTCAGATACTTGGCTTGCATTGTTCCCTAAAAGAAGGTTGAGTGTTGAATCTTCCTGAGTAAGGGCCTCTATATATTGACTCAGGACCTTTGCTGGGCACATTTCATGGATACCCCTCTGTCCTGCCCCATAAAATTCTAGATGGCCCAGTAAACATAAGGGAAATTAAAATCTTTTGCAAATATAACCCTGATATTCTTACAACTATGAGAAATGCCTTTATGAACCGGCTCCTCAATTTTTTGGTGACTATGGGGTGTTCATAAAACAGCTCTAGTAGAGTGCCCCTCCATTTCTTATCTCTAAGTTCTACCCATAGTGTTTCATTGGACAATCCTCCAAGAACGAAATCTCAATGTACAGCTATTATGTACTCCTTTGTCAAAGAGTTAACACCTTTCTTTGCTTACCTGTACCTCTGTCATGAAAGTAGCATCTTTATCCTGGAATGTTGAGCTGTCAGTCCTGCCCTTATCTCAGCCATGTAACACCCTAGTCCTGAGTCATTCCATGCTCTGAGTTTGTGTGTTCTACCTGTTAAGCCTTGAGCATTGATATAGCTGCAGTTTAAATGAGTATTTCTTTTCCTGCCTTTACCGTGTCCCTGACTATGATGATTACTAATCTTGCTCTGGCTTGCTGTAGCATAGTGACTAGAACTACACACAATATTCTGTGCAGGCTAATCAACTAACCAACTTTATCTTAGTAATCAGTAACAAGAGTGAAAAATATCAATTATAACTTATCACTTATGATAACAACCTGACAAATGTCTCATAACTTCCATTCACAGTTACAACTATTTCAGCAAACACACAAACATATACACATGCATATGCACACATATAAATACATACATATGCACATATAAAATACACACATACGTTCAGGGATATTCAATATTCAGGAGGGATAGACATGAAGGAAGGGGAGGTGGGGTGGCGTTGCTGGTTAAAGAAGAGATTAACGCAATAGAAAGGAAGGACATAAGCCGAGAAGATGTGGAATCAATATGGGTAGAGCTGCGTAACACTAAGGGGCAGAAGACGCTGGTGGGAGTTGTGTACAGGCCACCTAACAGTAGTAGTGAGGTCGGAGATGGTATTAAACAGGAAATTAGAAATGTGTGCAATAAAGGAACAGCAGTTATAATGGGTGACTTCAATCTACATGTAGATTGGGTGAACCAAATTGGTAAAGGTGCTGAGGAAGAGGATTTCTTGGAATGTATGCGGGATGGTTTTTTGAACCAACATGTCGAGGAACCAACTAGAGAGCAGGCTATTCTGGACTGGGTTTTGAGCAATGAGGAAGGGTTAATTAGCAATCTTGTCGTGAGAGGCCCCTTGGGTAAGAGTGACCATAATATGGTGGAATTCTTCATTAAGGTGGAGAATGACATAGTTAATTCAGAAACAAAGGTTCTGAACTTAAAGAGGGGTAACTTTGAAGGTATGAGACGTGAATTAGCTAAGATAGACTGGCAAATGACACTTAAAGGATTGACGGTGGATATGCAATGGCAAGCATTTAAAGATCGCATGGATGAACTGCAACAAAGGTTCATCCCAGTTTGGCAAAAGAATAAATCAAGGAAGGTAGTGCACCCGTGGCTGACAAGAGAAATTAGGGATAGTATCAACTCCAAAGAAGAAGCATACAAATTAGCCAGAGAAAGTGGCTCACCTGAGGACTGGGAGAAATTCAGAGTTCAGCAGAGGAGGACAAAGGGCTTAATTAGGAAGGGGAAAAAAGATTATGAGAGAAAACTGGCAGGAAACATAAAAACGGACTGTAAAAGCTTTTATAGATATGTAAAAAGCAAAAGACTGGTAAAGACAAATGTAGGTCCCCTGCAGACAGAAACAGGTGAATTGATTATGGGGAGCAAGGACATGGCAGACCAATTGAATAATTACTTTGGTTCTGTCTTCACTAAGGAGGACATAAATAATCTTCCAGAAATAGTAGGGGACAGAGGGTCCAGTGAGATGGAGGAACTGAGAGAAATACATGTTAGTAGGGAAGTGGTGTTAGGTAAATTGAAGGGATTAAAGGCAGATAAATCCCGAGGGCCAGATGGTCTGCATCCCAGGGTGCTTAAGGAAGTAGCCCAAGAAATAGTGGATGCATTAGTGATAATTTTTCAAAACTCGTTAGATTCTGGACTGGTTCCTGAGGATTGGAGGGTGGCTAATGTAACTCCACTTTTTAAAAAAGGAGGGAGAGAGAAACCGGGGAATTATAGACCGGTTAGCCTAACGTTGGTGGTGGGGAAACTGCTGGAGTCAGTTATCAAGGATGTGATAACAGCACATTTGGAAAGCGGTGAAATGATCGGACAAAGTCAGCATGGATTTGTGAAAGGAAAATCATGTCTGACGAATCTCATAGAATTTTTTGAGGATGTAACTAGTAGAGTGGATAGGGGAGAACCAGTGGATGTGGTATATTTGGATTTTCAGAAGGCTTTTGACAAGGTCCCACACAGGAGATTAGTGTGCAAACTTAAAGCACACGGTATTGGGGGTAAGGTATTGATGTAGATAGAGAATTGGTTAGCAGACAGGAAGCAAAGAGTGGGAATAAACGGGACCTTTTCAGAATGGCAGGCGGTGACTAGTGGGGTACCGCAAGGCTCAGTGCTGGGACCCCAGTTGTTTACAATATATATTAATGACTTAGATGAGGGAATTAAATGCAGCATCTCCAAGTTTGCGGATGACATGAAGCTGGGTGGCAGTGTTAGCTGTGAGGAGAATGCTAAGAGGATGCAGGTTGACTTGGATAGGTTGGGTGAGTGGGCAAATTCATGGCAGGTGCAATTTAATGTGGATAAATGTGAAGTTATCCACTTTGGTGGCAAAAATAGGAAAACAGATTATTATCTGAATGGTGGCCGATTAGGAAAAGGGGAGGTGCAACGAGACCTGGGTGTCATTATACACCAGTCATTGAAAGTGGGCATGCAGGTACAGCAGGCGGTGAAAAAGGCGAATGGTATGCTGGCATTTATAGCGAGAGGATTTGAGTACAGGAGCAGGGAGGTACTACTGCAGTTGTACAAGGCCTTGGTGAGACCACACCTGGAGTATTGTGTGCAGTTTTGGTCCCCTAATCTGAGGAAAGACATCCTTGCCATAGAGGGAGTACAGAGAAGGTTCACCAGATTGATTCCTGGGATGGAAGGACTTTCATATGAAGAAAGAATGGATGAACTGGGCTTGTACTCGTTGGAATTTAGAAGATTGAGGGGGGATCTGATTGAAACGTATAAGATCCTAAAGGGATTGGACAGGCTAGATGCAGGAAGATTGTTCCCGATGTTGGGGAAGTCCAGAACGAGGGGTCACAGTTTGAGGATAGAGGGGAAGCCTTTTAGGGCCGAGATTAGGAAAAACTTCTTCACACAGAGAGTGGTGAATCTGTGGAATTCTCTGCCACAGGAAACAGTTGAGGCCAGTTCATTGGCTATATTTAAGAGGGAGTTAGATATGGCCCTTGTGGCTACGGGGGTCAGGGGGTATGGAGGGAAGGCTGGGGCGGTGTTCTGAGTTGGATGATCAGTCATGATCATAATAAATGGCGGTGCAGGCTCGATGGGCCGAATGGCCTACTCCTGCACCTATTTTCTATGTTTCTATGTTTCTATATGCACACAGATATACACACACATATGCATATACATACACATATGTGTTCATCTATTGTCGACGTCGATGAAGACCTTAACATCATTATGATGGTGTCGAGACTAGTGCGTGATTTGGATTTAAGTGAGGGAGAGTTGCACAGCGTCAGCCTCACTCTCTCTTCCCAATTCCCATCTGGATCCAGTGGCAAGACAGAGTCTAGATGGCTGGAGATGGGACTAGGCGCAGTGGATGACCAGGATGCCTTCTGTGTCTTGTCCTGCTCTACACGTTCCACGACGCTTTCAGAGACCACCTTCTTGACTGTTGGACCTTCCACTGGTCTCGTCCACTCAATCTGCCGGAATCTATCTTCACATGCTGGGATAGACAACTCCCTACCTCACCAAGGGTTTGAGACCCGTCGACTACCCTTACCTGGTTTAGCCAGCTTGTCGAAGCTGTTGCCCGGGGTGTGGCCGCTGTCGCATGCAAACAGCTATGGGGAGACACAGGTGAGAGCTGAGTGCTAGGTGGGGACCAAAGGTGGACTAACCGCCTTGAAAAGGACGCGACATGTTCCCCCACCAGAGGTGCTACCCCTCCCCGACACCCCATACGTACACATATACACCCATACACACAGATATACACATATATACACAGACACACACACACACATCCCAACATGTGCTCATCTCAAAGAATCCACAAACAGCCAGCTTTTCAAGCGCACTATACTTTATACTTTATTGTTGCCAAACAATTGGTACTAGAACGTACAATCATCACAGCGATATTTGATTCTGCGCTTCACACTCACTGGATTACAAATATTAAATATTATAAATATTAAAAATAGTTAAAATTAGTAAATATTAAAATAAATTATAAATCATAAATAGAAAATAGGAAAATGGGAAGTAAGGTAGTGCAAAAAAACCGAGATGCAGGTCCAGATATTTGGAGGGTACGGCCCAGATCCGGGTCAGGATCTGTTCAGCAGTCTTATCACAGTTGGAAAGAAGTTGTTCCCAAATCTGGCCGTATGAGTCTTCAAGCTCCTGAACCTTCTCCTGGATGGAAGAGGGACGAAAAGTCTGTTGGCTGGGTGGGTCGTGTCCTTGATTATCCTGGCAGCACTTCTCCGACAGAGTGCGGTGTAAAGTGAGTCCACGGACGGAAGATTGGTTTGTGTGATGTGCTGCGCCATGTTCACGATCTTCTGCAGCTTCTTTCAGTCTTGGACAGGACAACTTCCATACCAGGTTGTGATGCACCCTAGAAGAATGCTTTCTACAGTGCATCTACAAAAATTAGTGAGGGTTTTAGGGGACAGGCCAAATTTCTTTAGTTTTCTCAGGAAGTAAAGGCGCTGGTGGGCCTTCTTGGCAGTGAACTCTGCTTGGTTGGACCAAGTCAGGTCATTTGTGATATTGACCCTGAGGAACTTAAAGCTTTTGACCTGTTCCACTTGTGCACCACCGATGTAAATTGGGTCGTGCGGTCCGCTACTCCTTCTGAAGCCAACAACCAATTCCTTTGTCTTGCTGATGTTGAGGGATAGGTTATTGTCTTCGCACCATGCCTCCAGGTTCTTAATTTCCTCTCTATACTCAAACTCATCATTACCGAGATACGGCCTACAATTGTTGTGTCATCAGCAAACTTGTATATTGAGTTTGATGGAAACTTGGCTACACAATCATGGGTGTACAGTGAGTACAGCAGGGGGCTGAGTACACAGCCTTGTGGGGCACCAGTGCTCAGAGTGATTGTAGAGGAGAGCTTGTCCCCTATTTTCACAGCCTGGGTCCTGTCTGTGAGGAAGTTGAATATCCAGCTGCAGATCTGAGTGCTAAGGCCCAGATTCCGGAGCTTAGGAATCAGTTTATTTGGAATGATGTTATTAAAGGCACTAGACCTATCATATGGACACAATGCAATACACATACCAACGTACTACCCTTCTTTGGCAGGACAAGATGGCCTACAAACATTGTTAACAGGAAAAAATAAATTAAGCATACCATATTATGCACAGGCTGAATAGCCTGGAGAAGAGAATATTGTCTAGAACTGGTGTGGGATGTGGATAGTTTGTGTGCTGTACTGATAATATGCAGAGTTGCTCCAGAGTTTGTTGAAGACAATGGCTTTCTCAAATCTAATTCATAATACCTAGCTTAAATTCCATCTCCCTCTCGTCCCAGAATCTGTTCCAGTTTACGAGATGCCCTTTCCATCCATTACCACAATCATTTCTTCAAATGAGAAACTTTGAAAATCCATTCAAAATAATAAAAATGTATTTTTCAAACAAAATTGAAGGGAAATGAAATCAAATTACTTAAAATACAGAAAAAAGGCATTTAAATATTTTCAAGTTATTTTCAAATATTTTAATCAAAAGCTAAATATTCCCTGAAGCTGAACTCTCACCCTGAAAGTCATTCCCATGCAATGACATAAATAGAGTCTCTGACTCTTTGCTGAAAATCCAACCTGATATGGGTTCAGTGAGTACCTATCCCACTACAGCTGATGGAAAGCTGCAGGAGGTTTATGCTCCAGCACCGCATTGCTAGAGGAGGCTGTCAGCAAGTTGCAACTTCCTTGTGTGCACATGTTTGCATCATCATTATCATCAGGTGCCACGCCCAGACTGAGCTTTGACTGCCATGGCCCACACACTCCTGTTTCGAGTCGAGTGGATCAGTTCATTGGTATTCATTTCCAGTTCTCTGGTTGCTGTCTCCATCATCATTTGTCTTTGTCTTCCTCTTGCTTTCTTCCCTTCAATCTTTTCCATAATTACCGTGCATTCTAACTCCTCTTTCCTAATCACATGTCCAATGAAGTTACATTGCCTTTTCATGATCTCATACATTATTTCTCTTTTTGTGTTTGCTCTGTTCATGACATCCTCATTAGATATTCATTTCGTCCATGATATTCTTTGCATCCTCCTCAAAAACCACATCTCTGTTGCTTCAATTCTTTTCCTTATGTTACTGGATATT